>NW_026057947.1:0-1262 GCF_023721935.1 Panthera uncia | reverse complement strand
AGTAGCCCAGACGGGACACGCCACCCCACAGTGAATCCCGCCCCTAGGAGAGGGGAAGAGAAGGCACACACCAGTCTGACTGTGGCCCCAGCAGTGGGCTGGGGGCAGACATCGGGTCGGACTGCGGCCCCGCCCACTAACTCCAGTTATACACCACAGCACAGGGGAAGTGCACTGCAGGTCCTCACCATGCCAGGGACTCTCCAAAATGACCAAACGGAAGAATTCCCCTCAAAAGAATCTCCAGGAAATAACAACAGCTAATGAACTGATCAAAAAGGATTTAAATAATATAACAGAAAGTGAATTTAGAATAATAGTCATAAAATTAATCGCTGGGCTTGAAAACAGTATACAGGACAGCAGAGAATCTCTTGCCACAAAGATCGAGGGACTAAGGAACAGTCACGAGGAGTTGAAAAACGCTTTAAACGAAATGCAAAACAAAATGGAATCCACGATGGCTCGGCTTGAAGAGGCAGAGGAGAGAATAGGTGATCTAGAAGATAAAGTTATGGAGAAAGAGGAAGCTGAAAGAAAGAGAGATAAAAAAATCCAGGAGTATGAGGGGAAAATTAGAGAACTAAGTGATACACTAAAAAAAAAATAATATACGCATAATTGGTATCCCAGAGGAGGAAGAGAGAGGGAAAGGTGCTGAAGGGGTACTTGAACAAATTATAGCTGAGAACTTCCCTGAACTGGGGAAGGAAAAAGGCATTGAAATCCAAGAGGCACAGAGAACTCCCTTCAGACGTAACTTGAATCGATCTTCTGCACGACATATCATAGTGAAACTGGCAAAATACAAGGATAAAGAGAAAATTCTGAAAGCAGCAAGGGATAAACGTGCCCTCACTTATAAAGGGAGACCTATAAGACTCGTGACTGATCTCTCCTTTGAAACTTGGCAGGCCAGAAAGGCTTGGCACGATATCTACAGTGTGCTAAACAGAAAAAATATGCAGCCGAGAATCCTTTATCCAGCAAGTCTGTCATTTAGAATAGAAGGAGAGATAAAGGTCTTCCCTAACAAACAAAAACTGAAGGAATTTGTCACCACGAAACCAGCCCTACAAGAGATCCTAAGGGGGATCCTGTGAGACAAAGTACCAGAGACATCACTACAAGCATAAAACATACAGACATCACAATGACTCTAAACCCATATCTTTCTATAATAACACTGAATGTAAATGGATTAAATGCGCCAACCAAAAGACATAGGGTATCAGAATGGATAAAAAAACAAGACCCATCTA
>NW_026057946.1:0-132722 GCF_023721935.1 Panthera uncia | reverse complement strand
ACTCTGCTCTTTCAAGCACTCCCATGACTCCACTTTTTTTTTTTTTTTGGTCAGCATTGTCACACTTGTCACACTACCTTTTAGTCATCTGCTTATTTGTTGCTCTCCCAGATAGACTATGAGTTATTTGAGGTCAGTGTTTGTCTACTTTGTTTCTGTAGTTTAGGGCTATAGCCATGATTGGAACACAGCATGAAATAAGTAATTGTTAAATTACTAAGTGAATAATAGATCTTTTCAGCAATGTAAATGATGACACTTAAACTATTCTTTCACTCAAAACAATAGAGTACCACAAGCCCTGCCTGCCCCTCCCTCAGCAATCTCCAGAATGTGTGGCTTCTTCCAAAGAAGAGAAACATAGTTCTTTCCCTGCTATTGAGGTATTTGGGTAGTCACTCATACCCTCCTCTACTCTTCCAAGAGTGGTATCAGCTACACACACACACACACACACACACACACACACACCCTGTATAATCAACAATTTCAGCTAGCTCCCTCTATTCTTACCTCTTGATTGGAAGGCTTTAATCTTTTGATGTGAAAATACTTTAAGAAGTAGAATAGATTTTTTCCATAGAAAAGGGCAAGATAGTTTGTGTCAGATGGCTGAAGATCTTTGGAGTTAACTGAGAAGAAATTTGAGTGTGAAGTTTAACATACATCTAAAAAAGCTATACTAACTTAAAGGTATGATCTGTGTTAACAGGTGTTTGGCATTTACCCTCATGAAGTCTACCTGACAGAAGTTTTCAGCTGAATATTGACTTGAATGCTTCCTTTGAGATACTGGTATCATCATTTTATATTTAGTACCTGCAAGCTTGAGGTGCTAGTTTTTTTACTTTAAATTTTGACATAATTTAAGGTGGATAATAAGGTCTTAGTTATAGCCTTTGACTGAGTAGCTAGACTTCTAGCTACTTCTATTTGTCTCTGGCCCTTGGCTGTATGCATCTTTGCAGTCCAACTGGAATGGGGAGCTGGGATAATGATTATTGTTAGCTTCTATTTACTGAGCATTAACTATGGGTCAGGTGCTATTATAGCTACTTTCATACATAATTTTATTTATTCATCACAACAAACTTGTGAGGAGGTTATTATTATATCAATTTTACTGGTTAGAAAACTGAGAAAACCTGTCAGTAGATCAGTTTGTCCTAAGTTACACACACAGCCAGTAAATGGTGGAGCCTAAATATGGCCAGATATTACTGATTTCAAAGTCAGTTAGTTCGTTCAACCATTGCCTCTTCTGCCTTCCAAGTTGCCTTCCAGCTCCAGATCTGGGTAGAGAGAAGTGGAAGCACCAAACTGCCATGTGTGTATATGGGAGCAAGGAGGGAGGAGGAAGAAGAAATATTGGGGGCATTTGTTTGTATAAGGCCTGGCCTTGGTTTGGTCCCAACAAAGTCCTCTTCGTTTACATATGATGCTCTGGATGAGTTTAAAATCTTAAAATCTCAAATATGATCAAATTACAAAAACATTAAAATAATCTGAAACCACAAAAAATATTTTGCAGTAGAAAGGAATAGAAATAGCATGTGAAAAGTTCTAAAATTGATTCATATCAAAGAGAAAGAACTTTTTAAAAATGAAGTGGCCTTTTTCCCTTCAGTATAATGATCTAGGATATTCTCTCTATTAAATAAGACTTGGGCAAAATAAAATGGGAGATTAACAGTATAGAAAATCCAATGAGGTAACATTTTCAATAGTGACCATAAGAAGAAGACTTAAAATTGAAGAAAATGGAGGCAGCAATTTGTAGAAAAGTTTAGAAAACTATTCTGAAAATTAAGAAGGTTCATATAAAATTGAAAAAATAAGAAGATAACCATCACTGTGGAGAGATCACAGAATTCAAATCTGTAAAGTTATAAATAATATCCTTTTATTATATTTTAAATGTGTATAGGATTAGTAGTTATATCACCCTTTCAATCCTGTGTTACGAATTTGTGCCTTTTTTTTTTCTTAATAAGCTTTGCCCAGAGTGTACTAATTTAATTAGTCTTTTCAAAGAATCAATTTTTACTTTGTTGATCCTATTATATGTTGGTTTTCTGTTCCATGAATTTCTGTTCCTTTCTTCATCAGTTCTCTTTTTCTATTTTTGAGGCATTTAAGTTGCTATTATTTTACTAACTTCGTGAGATGGATACTTTGATCACTGATTTTCAGCCTTTATTCTTTCTAATATATGAACTTAATATACGTATTTCCCTCTAAAGTATGATTTTAGTTGAATTTCACACAGTTTTCATTATCATTAAATTAAAAATATTTTCTAATTTCCATTGTGATCTCTTCTTTGATCCAGAGGTTGTTTAGAAGCATATTTTGTATTTTCCAAATATATGGGAATTCTTTAGTTATCTTTTTAGTATACGTTGATCTGTGGTCATCTAATGTATTCTGTGTGATGTCATTTTTTTGAAATTTGTTGAGTTGCTTTACGGTTTAGCAATTCTGAAAATTTCCCATGTGTATTTGAAAAGAATGTGTGGCTTGCAGTGGTTGGGTATTCAATTACATATATTTTTAAGTGGGTTGTTCAAATATTTTATATAATGTTTTGTCTGCTTGTTTTATCAATTACAGTTATCTGTTATCTACAGAGTTACTTTTGTAGTTACCTACAAAACACTTATCTGTTTTATATAGAGGTATATTTTTAAATGTTCTAGCATGATAAGTGAAATATGTCAGTCAGAGAAAGACAGATATGTTTTCATTCATATGTGGAATTTGAGAAACTTGACAGAAGACCATGGGAGAAGGGAAAGGAAAAAAAATAGTCACAGAGAGGGAGGCAAACTGTAAGCAATTCTTAAATACAGAGAACAAACTAACGGTTGATGGTGGGGGGATGAGGGAGCGGGGAAAATGGGTGATGGACATTGAGGAGAGTACTTGTTGGGATGAGCACTGGGTATTGTATGCAAGTGATGAATCACAGGAATTGACCTGAAGCCAAGAGCACACTGTATACATTGTGTGTTAACTAACTTGACAACAAATTATATTAAAAAAATGTTCCAGCATGAATGTGCATTTGCCTCTTATTTCTTATAATTCCACCAATTTTTACTTTTATGTTTTTAGGCTACATTATTAGGTGATACAAATTTGTGATTATTATACTATCTGTTAAATTATGCCCCTTTTCCATAATGTTTCTCATTTTTGCCCTAAAGTATATATTTTTGTCATCTTAATATAACTCTGTCAGCTTTCTTTTGGTTAGTGATTTGGTTATTTATTCCTGACTAACAAACTCAGTAGCTTAAAACAACAAATATTTATTGTTTCTAATAGTTTAAGGGAGTCAGGGACATAGTAGCAGCTTAGTCTTTCACAAGGTTGTCAAGGGGGGCTACAACTTCACGAGATTTGAATGGGGTTGAAGGCAGGAATGGGGACAGTCCATTTCCAAGATGGCTCACTCACATGCCTTTTGGCTGCAGGCCTCAGTTGCATATTGGCTGTCGGCAGGAATCCTTGATTCCTCATCAAATGGACCTCTCCAAAAGGCTGCCTGAGTGTCCTCATGATCTGGAAGCTAGCTTCCCACAGAGCAAGCAGTCTGAGGGATAGAGGTCAAGGAGGAAGCCACAACACATTTTATGACCTATGCTAAGTTGCACACTTTCATTTCTGCCACATTCTATTCATTGGAAGTGAGTCATTAAATGCAACCCATTCTGAAGAGGGGGATTGGTGGGATGCTTGGGTGGCTGAGTCGGTTAAGGGTACGACTTCAGCTCAGGACATGATGTCACTGTTCCTGAGTTCAAGCCCCATGTTGGGCTCTGTGCTGACAGCTCAGAGCCTGGAGCCTGCTTCAGATTCTATGTCTCCCTCTCTTTCTCTGCCCCTCTCCTGCTCATGCTCTATCTCTCTCTTTCTCTCAAAAATAAATAAACATTAAAAAAAAATTTGAAAAAAGAAAGGGGATTGGCACTACCTTTGAAGGAAGTATTATCAAAGAATTCAAGGGGTTATTTTAAAACCACCACATTTAGTATTGAGTGGTACATTTTTTTTTCATACTTTTACTTCTGCACTTTAGGTTTCCTTATGTTAGGTTTGGCTTATAGTATGAAGAATATACACATTGTATGCCACTCTGTCAATCTTTGTCTTTTAATTGGAGTATTTAGTACATTTTTACTTAATGTAATTATGGGTACACTTGAATTTAAATCCATTGTACTGTTACTTAGTACCACCTGTGTGTGCTCCTTTCCTCTCTTTTCTTATTTTTGGATTAATGTGATTTGAAGCTAGGCTGCAGTCTCTGTGAGGGCTGGTTTACTTCTGATTCACCATTATTCTTAAGAAGCTGCCTTTCAGAATCCCTGCTGAAAACAGACACTGAACTTCAATTATTCTCATGTGAGTCAATGCAAAGTTCTGCTCACTTCTGCCCTCCTCAGCACCCTCTTCTGGAACCAGGAGACACAGGAGAAACCTCTGTGGGTTTCTTTCTTTCCTGAGATTTTGTCTCTAATTATTTGCTGTCTTATTGGTTCTCCAGCTTTACTGGAGGTCAGATAAGTCATTTAATGTTTACAACTAGTGGAATATTATTACTATTTCCCTTACTGGTGAGGAAACTGGTTTCAGACAAGCCAAGTAAATTGCTCAAGGTTACATTTAGAAAGTGGTAAACTTAGAATTTGAACCTATGTCTTTCTGTCTCTAAAAATAAAACTCATGCTATTTACATTAGTTAAAAGCAATTTTGGCTATAATCCTCCAAGTAGAACACATGATAAAAAGATTTATTATTGACAATCATGCTTATACTTCGCATCAATTATAAATGTATGTCTGCAAAATTGGAAGTCTTTCTATTTTGTAGCAGTCTTTAATTAATCTTACTAAAACACAGTTTGAGTTTCCAATGTATTTTGATTTATAGTTTTATAATTCCGGACTATATGGTAAAAGTCTAACATAAGTCTGTATGGTAAAAAAAAGTCTGTATGGTAAAAGTCTAACATAACAAGTGGTTATTTTAAAAGTATAAGTAAAAATTGAATCTGAATTTTTGAATTTATTAACTGCTACTTCTTCATTCCTTATCTAGGATTCATTAAAAAAACCCATTCTTACTTCAAATATCACTTATCATACATTAAAATTCCACTGCAAAACAACGTATTCCTTTCCATAAAAGCCATATAACTATTAAATTCCACCACATGTTACTTGTCTTTCAGGGAAATCACATATATTGGAAATCTATATGGATACCTAAATAGTCAACAAATATGTATTCTATGATATATATTGTTATCTAGATGATTAAGCTTTAAATATTACTTAATTGTGAAGAAAAGTCCTACTTTCTTATAAGACATATATGTATTTAGAAAAATAATTTCCCTGCCCATTTTTGCTGATAAGAAACCTGAATACTTTCTCTAGAAGATAAGTCAGAATATTTCAATCTGCCTCTGCAGTGAAGAGACTAAATTAGAATTGAAATAAATATTTTAGAAAAGGTAAAATAGCAAAGGCTAAAAAGAACACATTTCTTTAACAAAATGGCCTTATGGCCTGAGAACCAGGGTTTCTGAGGTTACTGAAGGGTTTTTGTGTCGAGTGCCTTAAAGGGCATCTGGCCTCTAACTAGACTTGACTTTTCTCCTCATGTATTGTTGCTACTCAGAAGGAAATAATAAAAAAAGGCCTCTTGGGCCAACTGGTATAAGCTTTAGGAAACAAAAAGAATCTGATTTAAAGTTTCTAGGTTGGACAGTTTAATCTTCCCAGGGTAAGGAGACAGAGAGGGATTTGGAGCCAAGTCCCAGAGTCCTACTCTTTCGCCGGCTAAAGACTGTGTATTTTACTACACCTGTGTTACATATATTAGAACCAAACCTCTGTGCTTGTTGGAGAAGGAAGATATGGCCCTTCAGGCAATGGAAAAATCTTTACATTGAGGAAGAGGGTGGAAAGGTACCTGGGTTTCACTGAACTCAGTGTAACATGGTGTGGATCAATTGGGAGAAAGACATAAGTTAGTACAAGTCCTGGAAAGTCAAAATTACATGCTATATTCTTTATGGTTTCAAATACCAAGTGAACAGGAAGAAGAAAAACGGGGAAAAGGATTTTATGGAAAATTATCTCAATAACTGCAAAGATATTTCTTTTCAGTGGAATTGTTGTCCCAAAGTTGTAAACTTCTTGGCTTCTAGAAACTTGAAATGGTAGAGAAGAGGAAATGCAGGCTGCACTGGGGTAAACTGCCTTTTTGGGAACTGCACAGGCAGGTCACATGAGAGCTTACCTTGGACATAATTGAGACCCTTTGGGAGGGAGTTAGCCGAGAACCAGCTAAACTGGACTTTATCCAATAGAGCCAGTGATGAGGCAATTGACATGTGTGTGTGATGATTGCTGGGTTCCTAGGCCTAAGGGGGTTAGCTCCCTAGCAGTCAATTGGATTGCCAGTGTCTTATGAATTACTATTTGATGTTCCTAGTGGGAGAATTTTAGAGAAACCCAGAGGAAAACTGCCCATGAGAAAAAGAATCCATACTGAGAATCTGCAATAACCAGAGAGCACTAATATCAGATTATATCTCTTTTATTTTTATTTATTTATTTTTTTAATTTTTTTAACGTTTTTTTATTTATTTTTGAGACAGAGAGAGACAAAGCATGAACGGGGGAGGGTCAGAGAGAGGGAGACACAGAATCAGAAACAGGCTCCAGGCTCTGAGCTGTCAGCACAGAGCCCGACGCGGGGCTCGAACTCACGGACCGCGAGATCATGACCTGAGCCGAAGTCGGCCGCTTAACCGACTGAGCCACCCAGGCGCCCCAGATTATATCTCTTTTAGTCAGTGAAAACTTTCTTTTAGTTATGCCTACCTCCACAAATGACTACTGTGGAGGGATGAGGGTAGGTGAAGGAGAAGGAAAGTGCAAGGCTGGGAAGTAGAGAGGTGAGTCATTCCCTATTTCCCCACTGTAGGCGTGTCGGCTGGAAGTAGCTCTGAGCCAGAGGAAGGAAGAAGCTTCAGCTTCACATAAAGTGTAAAATTGTGATTTTAATACTGGACTGGGCATTTAATTACTGGATTGAGATTTACCAGAGGATTTTTAATATTTAAAAGGTTCAGAAAATTACAAACCCTACCTGAGTCCTATCCCAGGTTGGGAAAGAACTACTAGTTACTAACCCATCAAACTAGTATGAAGGGAAGCTCTGATGAAAATAAAGCTGCTTTATGATCACCCTTTTTTGTATTTTGCTTCGTCAAATACTGGTTACAGCTTATCCAAATGTCTCAGCCTCTAGCAGGCTGCAAGAGTCTATGTAATCACATGAAGAACAATTTCCAAATTGCCATGGCTCTTAGTTCATACCTGCTCCTGAAGGTTATCACCTACTCACCCACTCAACCAAGGTTTTCTAGGGTCACATTCAGTTTTCCAGGGTCTCAGTGCAGGTTGCTCTTCATCTTTTGTTTTCCCCTGGGAAGCCCATGATTTGTGGACCCTGAATGAGGCTCTTAGCCACTGCTTTGGAAGACAGGGATTCTGGGCATGGTAGGCTGAAAAATGGTCCCCAAAGATATCCACATTCTAGTTCCTGGAACCTGGGACCATTATTTTATCTGGAAACAGGGTCTTTGCAGAAGTGATTAAGATGATCAGAGAGGGGCGCCTGGGTGGCTCAGTCAGTTGAGCCTCCGACTTCGACTCAGGTCATGCTCTCACGGTCCGTGAGTTCGAGCCGTGCATTGGGCTCTGTGTGCTGACAGCTTGGAGCCTGAAGCCTGCTTCCAATTCTGTGACCCCTCTCTCTGACCCTCCCCTGTTCATGCTCTGTCTCTCTCTGTCTCAAAAATAAATAAACATTAAAAAAATTAAAAAAAAAAGATGATCAGGTTGATTGAGATGGGAAACTATTTTAGATTACCAGGGTGAACCTTAAACACAATCACATATACCTTCATATATATAATATATATCTGATAGAGGCAGATTTGACAAAGAAGAGAAGGTGACAGAGTGAGATTTGAAGATGTTGGCCTTGAAGACGAGTGATATAGACACAAACCAATGAATGCCAGCAACCACCTGCAGTTGGAAGAAGCAAGGAACAGATCCTTCCTCAGAACCTCCAGAGGAAGGGACACCTGGGTGGCTCAGTCAGTTAAGCGGGTAAAGCATCTGACTTGATTTCAGCTCAGGTCATGATCTATCTCATGGTTTGTGAGAGTGAGCCCCAAGTTGGGCTCCCATGGAGCCTGGTTAGGATTCTCTTTCCCTCTCCCTCTCTCTGGCCCTGTCCCACTCATTCTCTCTCTCCCTCAAAACAAATTAAATAAAATAACCTCCAGAGGAAAAAGTATTCTGCCAATACCTTAATTTTACCCCAGTGATACTAATCTCAAATTTAGGTTTCCAGAACAGTGAGAGAATAAGTTTCTGTTGTTTTAAGCCACTGAGTTTCTGGTAATTTGTTACAGCAACTTTAGGAAGTTAATCCACTGGGAGAGCACTGCTCCCTCCTTCTCTGCAGGGTAGCAGAGAGTATATGGTATGGGGCATGCTCCATTCTGGATTCAGTTTGGTCCCAATTCAATCTGATCCCCACATCAACACTGTTTATGCCCTGACTCTTACCTGGACTTACACCTTCTATCCTAATTCTTCTTATGTAGGGGCTGAAAACCAACCAATAATGCTGAAGGTGGAAGTAGGGAGAGATGAATAGATGAAAGGAGGCTGCTGCTCCTCCTCCATTGTCCTAGTTTGCTCTGTTCTCTTAGACACCTGCCCCAAATTGTACTTTATCTTCCAGTAAGACACAAAACAAAAGACAAATCTATACAACTCCAGAAACACTTCCCATGCATATCAACTGATGCTTGAGGTAAAGCTATCATCCGTCACTTCTCCAAGAAGCATTAGTGCTTCCTCAAATCCAGGAATATCACATGAACCATCTAGACATATGAAACTGCTTATTCCAGAGCCTGGAACATAGTAGGTATTCAGGAAATGGTGGCTACTGTTGGAGGAAAATTGTCTTAGAGTTAGTAGGACTGGGTTTGAATGTCTAATCTTACCTCTGACTGGCATTGGTACTTTATTCCATATGTTGAATGGGGTAAAATATCTCTTTCAAAGAATAGTTTTAAGAATTTAGTGGGCATAGGCTCTGGTACATGGTTGATGAAAAAATGTTAATTCCCACCCACCAACCCCTTTATATCTTGCATATTCCTTTACTTCTCTATGGCATTTTATATGTAAAGGCTTTACTATATTATTGCAGAACAATGTGTATGTTATTATTAATAATAAAGACAGAAATAATATTTAAATGGTAATTATCTAATAATCCTACTCATTAGACCATGAGTTTATTAAGAACAGGGACTATTTTTTTTCATCTCCGTCTATTATCCAGCACATAGTAGGCTTCATAAGTGCTGATTAAAATTTAATTAAAGCACCTGCAGCAGCAGGACTGTTTTTCATTAATAGTTCTAATCAGAAACACAAATTCAAATGAGATTCAGATAGGAAGTAACACATTCATTTTCCTTTAAGAACAGAAAGGAAAGATGTGAACAGAAGCTTAGAACAGACTTAGTTGGAAAAATAAAATAGAACCGGTCAGCTGAGCCAATGTGTAGACTCAGGTAAGGTAGGAGCAAAGTTCTTTAGAAAAACTAAGTGACTTTGGTGACCTAGCTCTGACCTGTGCTCCTTTCATGGAGTGACCTTCAAGTGAATCTTTAAGACTGTTTGCTCAATCCTCTACAGGGGTGCCCATTTTAGAAAAAAATTCATCCCAGTGAAATCAAAACATAATTATGAATGAGGTAATCATTCCTATTTCAAAAGAAATTTTCTCCTTACAAAACTATCAAGTTCTTATGGGGACGGTCCTTAGTTCATTTAAAATATTACTATATTCCAGAAGTTCTGCAACTTAAAATTTTTTTTAATGTTTATTTTTATTTTTGAGAGAGAGAGATACACAGTACAAGTAGGCGAGGGGCAGAAAGAGAGGGACACACCGAATCCAAAACAGGCTCCAGGCTCTGAGCTGTCAGCACAGAGACTGACATGGGGCTTGAACTCACGAACTGCGAGATTATGACCTGAGCCGAAGTTGGAAGCTCAACCCACTGAACCACCAGCCACCCCCAGAAGTTCTGCAACTTTTGGGCAACATATCCATAGAATCACTTTTGATTTATATTCAATACTCTGCAATTTGGTATATTTTGATTCTCCTAGTTCATCTATTCATTCACTGTCCTATTTGTTTAAAAATATGTTCAACTGGGGCTCCTGGGTGGCTCAGTCGGTTGAGCGTCTGACTTCAGCTCAGGTCATGATCTCAAGGTTCGTGAGTTTGAGCTCTGCATTGGGCTCTGTGCTGACAGCTCAGAGTCTGGAACCTGCTTCAGATTCTGTTTCCATCTCTCTCTGCTCCCCACCCCTGCTCGTGCTCTGTCTCTCTCTCTCTGAAAAACAAAAACAAAAACAAAAAAACAAAAAACAAAAGCAAAAAAACCCACTAAAAATATGTTTAACAAATTTATTCTTTTTTTATTTTTTTTTAAATTTATTTTTGAGGAGAGTGAAAGCAGAACACAAGCGGGGAAGGGGCAGAGAGAGATGGAGACACAGAATCCGAAGCAGGCTCCAGGCTCTGAACTGTCAGCACAGAGCCTGATGCAGGGCTAAAACCAAAAAACCATGATGTCATGACCTGAGCCGAAGTCTGATGCTTAACCAACTGAGCCACCCAGGCATTCCTAAATTATGCTCAACAAATTTAATATTTATCAAGCACTGACCAGGAGAAAGGCCTAGTAAGACTACATGGCTGGAGCAGTCTCAAGTAGCCCAAATAACCAATAAGTCTAATCTCTCAACTCATGGTGGCATCACACGCTTTACAGAAAAATTCACATGATAAGTAGAAAATTTCTGAGTTTGACCCCAGCACTACCAGCACAATACTAGTGGTACCATGGAGATATTACCTACCCTGAGTCTTAGTTTCTCCATCTATAAAAAGGGATAATTCCTAAAGTTGCCATGAGGATTCCTGAGATAACAAAGTACGTCATGCTTGATTTATGGCTGCCATTAAAAAATGTTTCTTTTTCATCCAGATATCCTTCTTGTCTCTATCCCTTCACCTCCTACAACCCTCAGTAAGTCCTCTAACTTAGACCAGGCATACTGAAATCTGCATTTTGTCTGCATATCATCAGAAAGGATTCTATGGCAAGAAACATCAACAGTGATAACAACAATTGCTAATATTTTATTGAGATGTTAGTAAATACCTGCATTATTACCTCATTTACTTGTCACAATAACCCTTTGATCTGAAGTGACAGTTATTATCTTTATTTTAGAGAGACGCTGAAGTAATTTGCCCAAATGAGATGCAAACTTAGGTAATACATGCTGTTAATGCATACTGAAGCCATTTTGCTGCCACTAAGAACCTAAGTAGTAGAATTTTCATTAATTTCAAGTATCAGAAAAATTCTCTATCTATTCCCCTACTCAGACATGGAGAATGAGAAAATGTTTCTACCACGGAGACATGGTATTGTGACAGCTCATAACCAGAATGTGAAAGTGACATTTGACTTAGTGGTTTTCTCTGAATCCTACTTTCCCTTTCAGAAACCCCAGTCTCATGGAAACTGGAACTTTCATTCTACCTTGAGAGAGACTCCTGAGTAGAATATTAACGTGGTCCACACATTTACGTACAAACATCAGTTAATTATTATCCAGACGGATTTCACATTATAAAAGATTATTTTTAAAATGCCTCTGAATTATCCAATAAAATGAATTTTTTAAAAATTTAAGTAATAGACTTTAGTTATTAGGGTTCATTTTTTAGATTTAGCATTAATGCGGCACATTTGTTATAACTGATGAACTAATATTGATATTATTAACTAAAGTTCACAGTTTACATTACAGTTCACTCTGTGTTGTGGGGTTCTATGGGTTTTGAGAAATGTGTATAAGTTGTGTACCCACTATTACAGGATCATAGTTTCACTACTCTAAAATTCTCCTGTGCTTCACTTAGTCATCCTTCCCTTCCCTCAAACCCCTGGCAACCACTGATCCTTTTACTATCTGTAACTTTGCTGTTTTCAATGTCTTATAGTTGCAATCAAATAATATGTAGTCTTTTCAGACTGGTTTCTTTTATTTAGCAATATGCATATAAAGATGCCTTCATGTCTTTCTGTGGTTTGATAGTGAATTTCATTTTACTGCTGAATAATATTCCATTGTAAGACACACCACAGTTTATCCATTCGCCGTTAACCTTGGTTACTTTCAAGTGTTTGCAACTATAAATAAAGCTACTATAAAAATAATTTTACAGCAGGTTTTTGGATGGACATGAGTTTTCAACTCATTTGGGTTAATGTTAAGAAGTGAGATTTCTGGGTTATATGGTAAGACTATGTTTTATTTTATACAAAACTGCCAAAATGTATTCCAAAGTGGCTGTACCACTTTGTATTCCTAACACCAATGAATAAGAGTTCCTGTTGTTCCATATCCTCATCAGCACCTGGCATTGTAAACCATTTTGCAATGTAGTCATTCTAATTGGTGTGTAGTGGTATCTCATTTTTTAAATATGTAATTCTGTAATGAATTGTTGTCAGCTGTATATTTTTTCTGGTAAGGTTTCTGTTCAGGTATTCTGTATTTGTATTTTACAAATATTTTCTACTCCTTTATGGCTTCTCTTCTCATTCCCTCCACAGTGTCCTTTGCAGAACAGAAACTTTTGACTTTAATAAAATTGCACCTAACAACTTTTTCTTTCATGGATGGTGCTTTTGGTGCTGTATATAAGAAGTCATTAATAAACCTGAAGTTACTTCGACTTTGTCTTGTGTTCTCTTCTAGGAGGTTTATAGTTTTTCATATTGGATTTAGGGCTATGATCGATTTTGAGTTAATTTTTGAAAAGGGTGTAAGTTCTGTCTAGGTTCCTTTTCTTGAATGTGGATGTCCAGTCATTCTCACATCATTGTTGAAGCAATGATGTCCTTTTGATACTGAATTGCCTATGCTCCTTTGTCAAAAAGGAGCATACGATCAACTGATCACCTGTGTGGGTCTATTTCTGGGCTCTTTGTTCTGTTCCATTAATCCATTTATCTATTCTTTTGACAATACCACAATATCTCAATTATTGTAGCTTTACAATAATTCTCGAAGTTGGGTAGCATTAGTCCTCTGACTGAACAGTCAACTGTGTTGACTATTCTGGATCTTTTGCCTCTCTTTTCTTTTTATTTTTTCTTTTATTTATTTATTTGTTTTTCAATATATGAAATGATATTTTGGGTCTCCAGAAATAGTGTCCCTCAGAGCCAGTGTGGCCAGAATGATAGGGCTGCTTCTATGGGCAAAAATAGTTTGATGGAATTTGGGTATTCAGGGTCCCCTGCTTCACTAGAATCTGCCCAAATGTCCCATAATAATTTTCAGAATCCCTTTCCTTCCCAATCAGCACCTGTTTTTTTTCAATATATGAAATTTACTGTCAAATTGGTTTCCATACAACACCCAGTGCTCATCCCAAAAGGTGCCCTCCTCAATACCCCTCACCCACCCTGCCCTCCCTCCCACCCCCCATCAACCCTCAGCTTGTTCTCAGTTTTTAACAGTCTCTTATGCTTTGGCTCTCTCCCACTCTCACCTCTTTTTTTTTTTTCCTTCCCCTCCCCCATGGGTTTCTGTTACGTTTCTCAGGATCCACATAAGAGTGAAACCATATGGTATCCGTCTTTCTCTGTATGGCTTATTTCACTTAGCATCACACTCTCCAGTTCCATCCACGTTGCTACAAAAGGCCATATTTCATTTTTTCTCATTGCCATGTAGTACTCCATTGTGTATATAAACCACAATTTCTTTATCCATTCGTCAGTTGATGGACATTTAGGCTCTTTCCATAATTTGGCTATTGTTGAGAGTGCTGCTATAAACATTGGGGTACAAGTGCCCCTATGCATCAGTACTCCTGTATCCCTTGGGTAAATTCCTAGCAGTGCTATTGCTGGGTCATAGGGTAGGTCTATTTGTAATTTTCTGAGGAACCTCCACACTGCTTTCCAGAGCGGCTGCACCAATTTGCATTCCCACCAACAGTGCAAGAGGGTTCCCGTTTCTCCACATCCTCTCCAGCATCTATAGTCTCCTGATTTGTTCATTTTGGCCACTCTGACTGGCGTGAGGTGATATCTGAGTGTGGTTTTGATTTGTATTGCCCTGATGAGGAGCGACGTTGAGCATCTTTTCATGTGCCTGTTGGCCGTCCGGATGTCTTCTTTAGAGAAGTGTCTATTCATGTTTTCTTCCCATTTCTTCACTGGGTTATTTGTTTTTCGGGTGTGGAGTTTGGTGAGCTCTTTATAGATTTTCGATACTAGCCCTTTGTCCGATATGTCATTTGCAAATATCTTTTCCCATTCCGTTGGTTGCCTTTTAGTTTTGTTGGTTGTTTCCTTTGCTGTGCAGAAGCTTTTTATCTTCATAAGGTCCCAGTAATTCATTTTCGCTTTTAATTCCCTTGCCTTTGGGGATGTGTCGAGTAAGAGATTGCTACGGCTGAGGTCAGAGAGGTCTTTTCCTGCTTTCTCCTCTAGGGTTTGGATGGTTTCCTGTCTCACATTCAGGTCCTTTATCCATTTTGAGTTTATTTTTGTGAATGGTGTGAGAAAGTGGTCTAGTTTCAACCTTCTGCATGTTGCTGTCCAGTTCTCCCAGCACCATTTGTTAAAGAGACTGTCTTTTTTCCATTGGATATTCTTTCCTGCTTTGTCAAAGATTAGTTGGCCATACGTTTGTGGGTCTAGTTCTGGGGTTTCTATTCTATTCCATTGGTCTATGTGTCTGTTTTTGTGCCAATACCATGCTGTCTTGATGATGACAGCTTTGTAGTAGAGGCTAAAGTCTGGGATTGTGATGCCTCCTGCTTTGGTCTTCTTCTTCAAACTTACTTTGGCTATTCGGGGCCTTTTGTGGCTCCATATGAATTTTAGAATTGCTTGTTCTAGTTTCGAGAAGAATGCTGGTGCAATTTTGATTGGGATTGCATTGAATGTGTAGATAGCTTTGGGTAGTATTGACATTTTGACAATATTTATTCTTCCAATCCATGAGCAGGGAATGTCTTTCCATTTCTTTATATCTTCTTCAATTACCTTCATAAGCTTTCTATAGTTTTCAGCATACAGATCTTTTACATCTTTGGTTAGATTATTCCTAGGTATTTTATACTTCTTGGTGCAATTGTGAATGGGATCCGTTTCTTTATTTGTCTTTCTGTTGCTTCATTGTTAGTGTATAAGAATGCAACTGATTTCTGTACATTGATTTTGTATCCTGCGACTTTGCTGAATTCATGTATCAGTTCTAGCAGACTTTTGGTGGAGTCTATCAGATTTTCCATGTATAATATCATGTCATCTGCAAAAAGCGAAAGCTTGACTTCATCTTTGCCAATTTTGATGCCTTTGATTTCCTTTTGTTGTCTGATTGCTGATGCTAGAACTTCCAACACTATGTTAAACAACAGCGGTGAGAGTGGGCATCCCTGTCGTGTTCCTGATCTCAGGGAAAAAGCTCTCAGTTTTTCCCCTTTGATGATGATGTTAGCTGTGGGCTTTTCATAAATGGCTTTGATGATGTTTAAGTATGTTCCTTCTATCCCGACTTTCTCAAGGGTTTTTATTAAGAAAGGGTGCTGGATTTTGTCAAAGGCCTTTTCTGCATCGATTGACAGGATCATATGGTTCTTATCTTTTCTTTTATTAATGTGATGTATCACGTTGATTGATTTGCGAATGTTGAACCAGCCCTGCATCCCAGGAATGAATCCCACTTGATCATGGTGAATAATTCTTTTTATATGCTGTTGAATTCGATTTGCTAGTATCTTATTGAGAATTTTTGCATCCATATTCATCAGGGATATTGGCCTGTAGTTGTCTTTTTTTACTGGGTCTCTGTCTGGTTTAGGAATCAAAGTAATACTGGCTTCATAGAATGAGTCTGGAAGTTTTCCTTCCCTTTCTATTTCTTGGAATAGCTTGAGAAGGATAGGTATTATCTCTGCTTTAAACGTCTGGTAGAACTCCCCTGGGAAGCCATCTGGTCCTGGACTCTTATTTGTTGGGAGATTTTTGATAACCGATTCAATTTCTTCGCTGGTTATGGGTCTGTTCAAGCTTTCTCTTTCCTCCTGATTGAGTTTTGGAAGAGTGTGGGTGTTTAGGAATTTGTCCATTTCTTCCAGGTTGTCCAATTTGTTGGCATATAATTTTTCATAGTATTCCCTGATAATTGTTTGTATCTCTGAGGGATTGATTGTAATAATTCCATTTTCATTCATGAAAATATCTATTTGGGTCATCTCCCTTTTCTTTTTGAGAAGCCTGGCTAGAGGTTTGTCAATTTTGTTTATTTTTTCAAAAAACCAACTCTTGGTTTCGTTGATCTGCTCTACAGTTTTTTTAGATTCTATATTGTTTATTTCTGCTCTGATCTTTATTATTTCTCTTCTTCTGCTGGGTTTAGGCTGCCTTTGCTGTTCTGCTTCTATTTCCTTTAGGTGTGCTGTTAGATTTTGTATTTGGGATTTTTCTTGTTTCTTGAGATAGGCCTGGATTGCAATGTATTTTCCTCTCAGGACTGCTTTCGCTGCATCCCAAAGCGTTTGGATTGATGTATTTTCATTTTCGTTTGTTTCCATATATTTTTTAATTTCTTCTCTAATTGCCTGGTTGACCCACTCATTCGTTAGTAGGGTGTTCTTTAACCTCCATGCTTTTGGAGGTTTTCCAGACTTTTTTCTGTGGTTGATTTCAAGCTTCATAGCATTGTGGTCTGAAAGTGTGCATGGTATAATTTCAATTCTTGTAAACTTATGAAGGGCTGTTTTGTGACCCAGTATATGATCTATCTTGGAGAATGTTCCATGTGCACTCGAGAAGAAAGTATATTCTGTTGCTTTGGGATGCAGAGTTCTAAATATATCTGTCAAGTCCATCTGATCCAATGTATCATTCAGGGCCCTTGTTTCTTTATTGACTGTGTGTCTAGATGATCTATCCATTTCTGTAAGTGGGGTGTTAAAGTCCCCTGCAATGACCACATTCTTATCAATAAGGTTGCTTATGTTTATGAGTAATTGTTTTATATATCTGGGGGCTCGGGTATTTGGCGCATAGACATTTATAATAGTTAGCTCTTCCTGGTGGATAGACCCTGTGATTATTATATAATGCCCTTCTTCATCTCTTGTTACAGCCTTTAATTTAAAGTCTAGTTTGTCTGATATAAGTATGGCTACTCCAGCTTTCTTTTGGCTTCCAGGAGCATGATAAATAGTTCTCCATCCCCTCACTCTCAATCTAAAGGTGTCCTCAGATCTAAAATGAGTCTCTTGTAGACAGCAAATAGATGGGTCTTGTTTTTTTATCCATTCTGATACCCTATGTCTTTTAGTTGGCGCATTTAATCCATTTACATTCAGTGTTATTATAGAAAGATATGGGTTTAGAGTCATTGTGATGTCTGTATGTTTTATGCTTGTAGTGATGTCTCTGGTACTTTGTCTCACAGGATCCCCCTTAGGATCTCTTGTAGGGCTGGTTTAGTGGTGACGAATTCCTTCAGTTTTTGTTTGTTTGGGAAGACCTTTATCTCTCCTTCTATTCTAAATGACAGACTTGCTGGATAAAGGATTCTTGGCTGCATACTTTTTCTGTTCAGCACATTGTAGATCTCGTGCCAATCCTTTCTGGCCTGCCAAGTTTCAAAAGAGAGATTAGTCACGAGTTTTATAGGTCTCCCTTTATATGTTAGGGCACGTTTATCCCTTGCTGCTTTCAGAATTTTCTCTTTATCCTTGTATTTTGCCAGTTTCACTATGATATGTCGTGCAGAAGATCGATTCAAGTTACATCTGAAGGGAGTTCTCTGTGCCTCTTGGATTTCAATGCCTTTTTCCTTCCCCAGTTCAGGGAAGTTCTCAGCTATTATTTCTTCAAGTACCCCTTCAGCACCTTTCCCTCTCTCTTCCTCCTCTGGGATACCAAGTATGCGTATATTATTTCTTTTTAGTGTATCACTTAGTTCTCTAATTTTCCCCTCATACTCCTGGATTTTTTTTATCTCTCTTTTTCTCAGCTTCCTCTTTTTCCATAACTTTATCTTCTAGTTCACCTATTCTCTCCTCTGCCTCTTCAATCCGAGCCGTCGTCGTTTCCATTTTGTTTTGCATTTCGTTTAAAGCGTTTTTCAGCTCCTCCTGACTGTTCCTTAGTCCCTTGATCTCTGTAGCAAGAGATTCTCTGCTGTCCTCTATACTGTTTTCAAGCCCAGCGATTAATTTTATGACTATTATTCTAAATTCACTTTCTGTTATATTATTTAAATCCTTTTTGATCAGTTCATTAGCTGTTGTTATTTCCTGGAGATTCTTCTGAGGGGAATTCTTCCGTTGGTCATTTTGGATAGTCCCTGGAGTGGTGAGGACCTGCAGGGCACTTCCCCTGTGCTGTGGTGTATAACTGGAGTTGGTGGGTGGAGCCACAGTCAGCCCTGATGTCTGCCCCCAGCCCACCTCTGGGGCCACAGTCAGACTGGTGTGTGCCTTCTCTTCCCCTCTCCTAGGGGCGGGATTCACTGTGGGGTGGCGTGGCCCATCTGGGCTACTTGCACACTGCCAGGCTTGTGGTGCTGGGGATCTGGCGTATTAGCTGGGGTGGGTAGGCAAGGTGCACGGGGGCAGGAGGGGCAGGCTTAGCTCGCTTCTCCTTAGGTGATCCACTTCAGGAGGGGCCCTGTGGCAGCAGGGGGGGGGGGGAGTCAGACCCGCTGCCGGACGGGTGGCTCCGCAGAAGCACCGAGTTGAGTGTTTGCGCCCAGTTGAGTGAGCAAGTTCCCTGGCAGGAACTGGTTCCCTTTGGGATTTTGGCTGGGGGATGGGTAGGGGAGATGGCGCTGGCGAGCGCCTTTGTTCCCCGCCAAACTGAGCTCTGTCATCCTGGGGCTCAGCAACTCTCCCTCCCTTTGTCCTCCAGTCTTCCGGCTTCCCGAGCAGAGCTGTTCACTTATGACCTCCCAGATGCTAAGTCGTGCTTGCTGTCAGAACACACTCTGTCTTCTTTTGCAAGCCAGACTCGGGGGCTCTGCTTGGCCGGCAGGCTGCCCCTCCATCCTGGCTCCCTCCCGCCAGTCCGTGCAGCGTGCACTGCCTCTCCACCCTTCCTACCCTCTTCCATGGGCCCCTCGTCTGCCCAGAGACTCCGTTCTGCTAGTCTTCTGGTGGTTTTCTGGGTTAGTTAGGCAGGTGTAGGTGGAATCTAAGTAATCAGCCTCAGGTCGCGCGGTGAGCCCAGAGTCCTCCTATGCCGCCATCTTCCTATCAATTCCTTTCTTTTCTTTTTAAATGTTCATTTATTTATTTTGAGAGAGAGAGGGAGGGAGAGACAGAATGCATGCATGCGAATGAACTGGGGAGGAGCCGAGAGAGAGG
Organism: Panthera uncia; assembly: GCF_023721935.1. Taxonomy (NCBI): domain Eukaryota; kingdom Metazoa; phylum Chordata; class Mammalia; order Carnivora; family Felidae; genus Panthera; species Panthera uncia. Next base: position 113,104 of record NW_026057946.1, on the reverse strand, counting down.
GAGAGAGAGAATCCTATGCAGGCTCCCCACTATCAGCGCAGAGCTGGGACGTAGGGCTTGATCTCATGAACCTTGAGATCATGACCTGAAGTTGGATGCTTAACCAACTGAGCCACCTGGGTGCTCCAGCCTTTCTATATAAACTTTAGAATCAGTCCATATCCACAAAATAACCTGCTGGAATTTTGAATGGGATTGCATTTAATCTACATATAAAGTGAGTAAGACCTGATATCTTAATAATACTGAGTCTTTGTATCTATGAATATGGATTAACATTTATTTAGATCTTTGATTTCTTTTGTTTTTGTACTTTTCATCATATAGATCTTGAACATATTTTGTTAGATCTATAACTAAGCATTTCATTTTGGGAGGTGCTGATTGTCAATAGTATTGTTTTACATTTCAAATTCCAAATTGTTCATTGCTAGTGTATAGGAAAGCAACTGGCTTTTGTATATTAACCTGGCATCTTGCAATACCAGGATTTGGATATAATTGTTAGTTTCTGGAATTTTTTGTTTATTCTTTGGGATTTTCTACATAGATAACTGTGCCATCTGTGAACAAACAATGTTTTAGTTCTTTCTTCTCAATATGCATACCTTTTACTTTCTTTCTTGACTTAGTATGTCAGGTAGGGCTTTCAGTATGATGTTAAATACAAATAGTGAGAGTGGACATCCTTGCCTTGTGCCTGATCTTAGTGGGAAAGCATCTAGTTTCTTACCATTAAATATGATAAGGATAGGTTTTTTTTTCAGATGTTCTTTTTCAAGTTGAAGGAAAAATTAATTTTAAATAGCAGGTTTTCAAGTGTCAATGAAGGATGTTTTATGGGTTAGGGATTACTCTCAAATCATACTTCACAGGACTTCTGTTATATATGAGAATGGTCAGGTACAATAAAAGAAACATCTCTCTTCTCCCAGATAAACATAAACAAATCTAATCCTCCTCAAAGTTTCTCTTTTTAGGAAAGGCAGATCCACTAGTCCACACAATGAGTTCTGTTTCATTAATTCAACTCAAAAGTGTCTACTGAGTCTTTACTAACACCTTTTTTGCTGCAGAAATACAAAGATAAGCAGAAAAAAAAATCCCAGTACTCAAAGACGTTACAGTAGAATGGGGGCATTTTGGGGTAAGACAGAGTTTGTTGACTAGGAATAAGGCATGCCTAAATTTATCTAAAGTGTAAGGAAAAGTATTTTAGGCTTTAGAATAGTACTTACAAAGTGTTTTTTTAATTTTTTTAAAGTTTGTATTTAAAAAAGTTTTTTAATGTTTGTTTTTGAAAGAGAGAGAGAAAGCAAGCATGTGCGCATGAGTGGGGGAGGGGTGAAGAAAGAGGGAGACACAGAATCTGAAACAGGCTCCAGGCTCTGAGCTGTCAGCACAGAGCCTGACATGGGGCTTGAACTCATTAGCCGAGCCGTGAGATCATGACCTGAGCCAAAGTTGGATGCTTAACTGACTGAGCCATCCAGGAGTGCCTTAAAGTTTTTATTTACAGTCCAGTTAGTTAACATATAGTGTAGTATTAGTTTCAGGTATCCAACAAGTGCTTTTTAAAACTTTCTTCTTGTTATTTCTTAGAGCAATCTATTGGTGATTGATATTTTTATTTCCATCAGATTTGGACTGGTGCAAAAGTTTGCTAAACAGATTGCCTTGAATCCAGTCTGTAGGTTTTAAGGAAAGACAAGAAGATTCCTGCTGTGAGGCTTGTTATTGAATGAAGTGTTACTATCAGAGTGTTAAAAGACAGCCACATTCATGAAACAGGAGAGAATGGCATTCTGGAGACTAACCTGGAGAATAATCTAAAATATCCCAATTTCTGGAATTGAAAAAAATTAGCTCCATTTAGGCTTAGGAAGCTTTCACATGATTGTAGTCATCTGATCTCTGAGACCTTTTAAAAATAAATTAACCAGAGTCCTAGAGGTCAGCTGCTGAATGAAAGATTACTACTCGTAAAACATGATTTTGCCTTATTTATTTTTTGAGCAAGGAACTAAGTGTCCCTCACATCTTAGAAACTGTCAAGGGGGAAAAGTTCCCTGTGAGGAAAAAATGCAAAAAGAAAATATTGGAATGGAATCTTTCCACAAATTGAATACGTTTGCATTTGTTGAAGTTCATGAGATTTTGCAGAGTAACAGATAATTTAGAACTGTTTGTTCTAAGAAAAGAGGGGGGTGGTAAAGATGTTCTCCAAAAAAATTCCATATGTTAACATGTCAGTTCTTGGAAAATTCAAAGTATGTCTTACCATCTCAAAAGCAACCCCAGTGGGCAATGGCCGACCAGGGCATAAAAGAAACAGATAGCTGTGCAAAAGGAGCAAACAAAAAAAAAGAAACAGATACTAATGGCAGAGCTGAAAGGTTTTTTTTTTTTTTAATATAGAGACCTAAAGATTAATTTTAAAAAGCTGGGCATTTGAATATTTTCTTCTTAACAAGGACTAGAGGTGTACAGGGTACAGATTGGGAGTGGGGGCATGTGTAAAAATAATCTACATTCTTTAGGAGAAAAATTTCCCAAGCTATACTGTAAAGGAATGATAAGTGAATGTGAGGGCCAAGAGAACTACATTTAATCCCTACTGTATCAAATATTATACTTCAAACTTTATTTTCCTTGACTTAATTTCTGAGAGCTTTTAGGGTTTTTTTTCCACTGCTCATTTCAGGTAGTTCTTTCCTTGACTTTGTGCAACTTTCTCTCACACACATGCTCATTGGTATTATGCTGAAGACTTGAGTGGGACTTTCTGCAGATATTCAGAGTCCCCCTTTCTATGGAACTTGTTTCTTCAAGGCACTCTATAAAAGGGGTGTGGCAGGATTGGTTTCCCCCACTCCTTCTACCACACATATCCCACTATTTTCTACCCCTTTTCTGGGGAGTGGTATATGCCCACTTTCCTAAGGGGACAAGGAAATATCATACTTGCTTACTAGTGAATAACATATAATACACAGCAGAGGCTGGGAGAGTAGCAAAGGTATTAGATGGAAAGGAGGGCCTAAAGAAGGATTTTTCTTAAAAATCTTCTAATGATTAGGAAAGGAGAAAAAACATGGAAAAGGGTAAGCTTTGAAAATAGAGACTAAAAGAGGAAGAGCATTGAGTAGTTCTTGGTAGAGGGCACGGTGAAATTTCAAATTGAACATGAAAGGGAAGACACTAAAATCCCCACTTTTCTGTGGACATCAAAATGGGTTGGAATTCTTAAGCAAAGGTCTTTATGGGCTCCATATCAGCACATGGCTGACTAATTGTAGGGGTGTAATTACTGACTGAGCATACTAACTCTCTCTTCCACGAGTGTACAAGGAGACTGTCTTATTCATTTCAGGTTGTTATAACAAGATGCCATAGACTGGGTGGCTTAGACAATGGGACTTTATTTCTCATAATTCTGGAGGCTGGAAGTCCAAGATCAGGATGATTTTTAAAACCCCATTAATTTATACATGCAAGAAACTCAATGAACTTTAAGTAGGGTAAACTCAATGAGATCCGCACCTAGATACCTTAGAATAAAACTATCAAAAGATAAAGACAGTGAAGTATCTTGAAAGCAGCAAGAGCAAAACAACTTATTATGTTCAGAGTCATCAATAAGATTAATAGCTGATTTCTAACCAGAAACCATGGAGTCCAGAAGGCAGTGGGATAACATATTGAAAGTGATAAAAGAAAAAGATGGCCAACAACGTCAACAAAGAATTCTATATCCAGCAAAATTGTCCTTCGAAAATGAAGGGGAAATTAAGACACTTGTAGATAATCAAAAACTGATAGAATTAATCACCAGAAGACCTGCCCTATTAGGAGAACTAGTCTTTCAGTCTTGAATGAAAGAACACTACACATAAACAAGGCATAAAACAAGCCTCAATACATTTAAAAGGACTGAAATCATACAAAATATGTTCTTTGGACATATGGAATTAAATCAGAAATCAATAACAGAGAATCTTGGGAAACTCAGAAATATGTAGAAATCAACACACTACTAGAAAACAAATGGGTTAAAGAAAAAAAAATCAAATAGAAAATTATAAAATACTTTGAGATAAATGAAAACAAAAACATAACAAAACATATGATATGAGGCAAAAGCAGTGCTCAGAAGGAAATTTATAGCTGTAAATGCGTTAAAAAAAAACAAATGATCCCAAATAAATAACTTATCCTTTTGCCCTAAGAAACTTGAAAAAGTTTCCAAACCAAACGAAAGGCAGGAAAAAAAAATATTAGAACAAAAATAAGGTACAGCATAGAAGGGCAACAACAACAAAATTAATAAAACTAAAAGTTGGTTCTTTGAAAAGATCAACAAAATGGACAAATCTCCAGCTAGACTTGCCACAAATAAAGAGAAGACTCAAATTATTAACATCAAGAATAAAAGAAGGGTCATCACTACTAACCTCAGAGAAATAAAAACAAATATAAGAAAATGCTAATGAATAACTATTTGCCAACAAATTAGGTAACCTAGATGAAAAAACACATTACAAAAAAATACACAACTACAGAAACTGACTTATGAAAAAAACAGAAAGTCTGAGTAGACCTACAACAATGAAGACTGAATGAGTTCTTTAAAACTTTCCACAAAGAGAATCCAGGCCCAGATTATTTCACTGGTGAATGCTGCCAAACCTTTAAAAAAGATTCATTTACTATGAATCTTTCTTAAACTCGCCCCCCAATATAAGAGGCCAGTATTCCCTGATAGCAAAACTAGACAAAGACATCAAGAGTAAGTAAAACTATGTATCAGTATACCTTATGGCCACAGTCCTAAACAAAACAATAGCAGACCAGATCCAACAGCATATAAAAAGAATTATCCACCGTGACCAAGTGGGATTGAGCCCAAGAATACAAGATTGATTTAACATCTGAAAATCAATCAATGTAATACAATATGTTTAATAAAGTATAAAAACCACATGAATATCCCAATAGATACAGAAACAAATCCAACTTCCTTTCACTACAAAACATTTATCAAACTAGGAATAGAAGAGAATTTCCTCAATCTGATAAAGGGCATCTAGAAAAAACATACTTAGTGATGAAATCCTGAATGTTTTCCTCTTCAGTCAGAAAAAAAAATAAGGAGTTTTGTTGTTGACACTTCTATTCAACAATGCATTGGAAGTTCTAGCCATGGAAACCAGTGCAGAAAAGGAGATAAAAGTCACCCACAATGAAAAGAAGTAAAACTATCTCTATATGTAGGTGACATAATCTTGTATGTAGAAAACCCTAAATAAAAAGAAAGACTAAAAATAACAAGTGAGCTTAGCAAACTTACAGGATACAAAATCAATAAAAATCTATTGTATCTCTATACACTAGCAATGAACAACTTGAAAATGAAGTTATGAAACCATTTCATTTATCATGGTATAAAAAAATATTTAGGAAATAAATTAAACAAAAGAAATGCAAGAGTTGATCACTGAAAACACAAAACATTGTTGAAACTAAAGAAAATCTAAATGGAAAGAAATCCCATGTTCGTGCACTGGAGGACCTAATTTTGTTAAGATGGCAATATTCCCCCAATGGTCTACATGTTCACATATTGAATGCATTGTCTATCAAAATCCCAGATTTTTTTTTCAGAAATTGGTAAGATGATCCTAAAATTCATATGGAAATTCAAAGGTCCTAGAATCACCAAATAATTTCACAGAAGAAAAAGAATGTTGGTGGACTCATAGTTCCCAATTTTTAAACTTAATAGAAAGCTACAGTAATCAAGACAGTGTGGTTATGGCATAAAGATAGACATATTGCCAAGACTAGTCAATAGTCTTTTGAGAAATAGTGCTGGGAAAACTGGATATCCACATGCACAACAATAAATTGGAACCCTTTCCCATACTATACACAAAAATTAACTCAAAATGGACAACAGACCTAAGTGGAAAAGGTAAAAATTATAAAAATCTTAGAATAAATCATTAAAGTAAATATTTGTGACCTCAGATTAGGTAATGGCTTTTAAATATGACACCAAAAGCACAAGCAACAAAAACTATTTAAATTGGACTTCATCAGAATGGTAAGCCTTTGTGCTTCAAAAGACTCTACTGAGAAAGGGAAAAGACACCCCCCGGATGAGAAGAAATATTATGAAATCATATCTCTGCTAAGGAACTTGTATCCATAATGAAGAACTCTTACATCTCAGTAATAAGACTAATAATCAAATTAAAAAGGATTTGAATAGACATATTTCCTGAAAAGATATAAGAATAGCCAATATGCATATGAAAAGATGCTCAACATTAGTAATCAGGGAAATGCAAATCAAAACTACAATGAGATACCTTTTCACTTTCTCTAGGATTGCTAACATTCTTAAGAAAGACAGTAATAAGTGTTCATGAGAATGTATAGAAAGTGGAATCTCATATGATGCTGGTGGTTGTCAGATGGTGCAGCCACTTTGGAAAACATCTGGAAGTTCCTCAAAATGTTAACTGTCAATTTTACTTCTATATATATACTCAAGAGAAATAAAAACATATATTCACACAAAAACTTAGACATGAATATTTATAGCAGATTAACAATAGGTAAAAATGAAAACAATTTAAATATTCATTAGGTGATGGATGGATAAACAAAATGTAGTATATCCATAGACTGTTATTTGTCAATATAAAAAAATTAAGTTTGGATACTTTCTACAACATGGATGAATATGAAAGCATTATGCCAAGTGAAAAAAAAAACAGTAACAAAAGACCACATTCTATATGATCCATTTGTAGGAAATATTTAAAATAGGCCAATCAATAGAGACAGAAAGTAGGGAGTTATTCCTAATGGGTATATGGTCTATTGTTGGGGTGATGAAAATACTCTGAAGGTAGATAGTAGGGATAGTTGCAAAACCATCTAAAACCTACTGAAAATCACTGAATTGTGCAATACAATAGTGTGAATTTTGTGGTATATTAATTATATCCCAATAAAGCTGTTAAAAGTGATCAATTCAAGAGGACACAGTTTTAAACATTTTTACAGTTACTAACAGAGCTTTAAAATATATGAAGCAAAAACTGACAGAACTCAAAGAGAAATAGATATACCAATAACTATAGTAAAGATTTCAGCACTCCCTCTCAAGTAGACAGGCACTAGTTAGGATATAGAAGATTTAATGTCAAGCCACTTGCTCTAATTGGCATTTGTAGAACATTCCACCCAACAATAAAAAAAATAAACATTCTTTTCAGGTATCAAGTATATCTGGAACATTACCAAGATAACCACATTCTGGGACATAAAATAAGCCTCAAAAAATTTAAAAAGATTCAATCCAACATAGAAGGTATGTTCTTTGAACAAAATGGAATTAGATATGAATAACAGAAAGAGATATGAAAATTCCCTAGTAATTAAAAACAAACATCCTTCTAAATAACCCATGGGTCAAGTAATAAATCAAAAATGAAATTAGAAAGTTCTTTTGAACTGAATCAAAATGAAAACATGATATCAAACTTTATGGAGGTAAATGAGTATTTAGAGTAAAGTTTATAGGAATAAAATACCTGCAGTAGAAAAGAAGAAATGTCTCAAAGCAATGACCTCTACTTCCACCTTTAGAGACTAGAAAAAGAGCAAATTAAATTCAAAGTAAATGAAGAAAGGAATAAATACAGATAAGCACAGAGATAAATGAAATTAAAAAATAAATGAAATCCACAGCTTGTTTTTTTTTTGTGAAGATTAATATAAATGATAAACCTCTTACTAGATTGATCAGAGGGGAAAAAAAGAAAACACACAAATTACCAATATTAAGTCCTACAAAGGACCTGATAATCAGGGATTAGCATGGATAACTCTATGCCAATGATATGAAACTTAGCTGAAATGAAAAATGTTCTCTTTTTTGAATAAAGTTTATTTATTTTGAGAGAGAGAGAGTGAGTGCAGGGGAGGGGCAAAGAGAGGGAGAATCCCAAGCAGGCTCCACATTGACAGATGTGGGGCTCGAATTCACCAACTGTGAGATCATGACCTGACCTGAAATCAAGAGTCCAACGCTCAACCCATCAAGCCACTCAGGTGCCCTGAGAAACGTTCTTTTAAAGACACGAACTACTAAGATTCAATCAGGAAGAAATACATAACTTCAATAGCCCTGTCTATTAAATAAATTTAATTTATAATTAAAAACTTTCCCACAAGGAAACTCCAAGCCCAGATGGCTTTACTGGAAAATTCTACCAAACATCTAATAAATATATGATAGCAATTCTCTTCCAGGAAATTAAAGAAGGAGGGACACTTCTCAGCTCATTCTATGAAGCTATCATTACCTGTATGGCAAGATGAAAGACATTATAAGAAAAGAAAACTACAGACCACAGATACGAAAATTCTTTAACGAAAAAAAAATTCTTTAACGAAATTAGCAAGTAAAATCCAACAATATAGTAAAAAGATAATATCTCACAACCAAGTGGAACTTATCCTTGTAATGCAAAGTTTATTTAATTTTTGAAAATCAATTTCTATAATTCACCACATTAAAAGACCATATGATCTCAATAGTTGCAGAAAAAGCATTAGATCACATCCCATATCTATTCCTGATAAAAATTCTCAGGATTCCTACTGCAATAAAAGGAAACTTCCTTGATCTGATGAAGACCATCTATGAACAATTTACAGCTAATATCATACCTAATGGTGAAAGACAAAGTCCATCTTATCACTTCTATTCAACACAGAATTGGAGTTTCTAGCTATTCAATAAAGCAAGAAAAATAAATAAAAGTCATTCAAATTGGAGAGGAAGAAATACTTAATTTGCAAATGACATGATTATCTATGTAGAAAATCCTATGGAATCTATATAAATTGATTTTAAACTATTAACTATGTTTAGCATGATTGCTTGATACAAGGTCAATATCCAAAAATCAATTTTATTCCCATATACTAGCCACATGCAATCAGATATTGTAATAAAAATGCCATTTCTAATGTCATAAGATACAAAAATATTAAGGGATAAATTTGGCAAAAAATGTGCAAGAGCGGCACACTGAAAACTAAAACACATTTCTGAGTGGGGAAGAAATATATTGTGCTCATGGATTGAGAAACTTGATACTATTATAATGTTTATTTATCCCCAACTGACATATGCATTAAAAACAATCTCAGTTATATCCCCAGTAGTCTTATTTGTAGAAATTGAGAATCTGATCTCAAAATTTATATACAAAGTACTTAGTATAACCATACAACTTTGAAAAGAATACAGTTGGAGGACTTTCCATTACCCGATTTTATGACAATGCTAGTTACTCCAGACAATGTTACTGGCCTAAAGACAGATCAGTGGAACAGAATAGAGAATTCAGAAATAAACCCACACATGCATGATCAATTAATATTGAGCAAAATTGTTGAGGCAATTCATAGGAAAAGACTAATCTTTTCAATAAATGGTGTTAGATAAACATGTGCAAAAACCAACCAAACAACGTACTAACCTCCATCCTTACCTCATACCATATAGAAAAATTAATTTAAAGTGGACCGTCATGACAGAACGTATATCAGTATTTCCCTGGGGTTGTGGGGAGAAGTGGAAAGGAATGATTCCAAAAGGAACAAGGAAACTTTTGGGCGAGATGGATAGGTTCATTATCTTCATGATGACAATGGTCTCAAGTATATATAGGTAAAAACATCACACTGTACACTTTCTTTCTTTCAAAAAAATTTTAATGTTTATTTGAGAGAGTGAGAGAGGCAGAGAGAGAGGGAGACACAGAATCTGGAGCAGGCTCCAGGTTCTGAGTTGTCAGCACAGAGCCCGATACAGCTCAAACTCATGAATAATAAGATTATGACCTGTGCAGAAGTCAGATGTTTAATTGACTGAGTCACCCAGGTGGTGCCCCTCAAATTGTACACTTTCAATATGGGAAGTTTATATGTCAATTTTATCTCAATGAAGCTATGAAAAAAATTCAGGGGAGTATTTCTGTGTTCTCTCTGTTAAATTACACAGTTTTGGCCTTTCCTACTTTGCTATTATATAGTGGAAATAATGTCCTACCTGCTTTCCAGGTCTTCAATCTTTGTGCACTTTTAAGCCCCACCTCACTCCTCTATTCCCTCTAGAAAGCTTTTAGTAAGTTCACACTGTGAAGTCTTCCTGACTTGAGACTTATTGACAAGAGGTTGCCTCCTTGATTGTTATCACTCCCCACTACACACTCCCTCAGCTCTACCCTATGGCATGTGATGCTCAGAACCATCATCCAACATTGCTTCCTAGTATAGTGCTCCCCAGGGTAGAGACAGAGTCCTGAGCCTCTATACTTCTGGGAGAAGGGACAACCTTCCATCTTAGAATGGATACCATGTACAATGGTAGGTGTGAAATGAATAACTAACACAGGACATGTTTTGACACCCATGTTTTCTAAATGGGGATCCACTTTCAGTTTGTACAGTTGGGACATCATTACATCAGCAAAATATGATAGTTAAGGCGTAGCATCTAGAACAAAACTACAAGAGGTAGAAGAGCCCAGTGAGGGGAAAGGGCTGCAAGGTCACCCTTAATAGGAAGAAGCCTGTCAGCAGATATTTTCAAAGTATATTCCAAGAAATAAATCTCCTTAGCTGCCATCAGTCTAAGTAAGTATGCCCACTTGCTTTGTGCTAAACATCCTAAGGTTCTGAGCTTACAAACAAGTCTAAGGCATAACTCTTGCCCTCAACAACATTTTGGTATCTCAAAGAGAAAGGTAAGAAGCCAATTCCTTACAAAAAATTATAGTTAAGTAATGTAAATCAATTGTAAATTTTAACCACCTTGTTCATTATGGCTAAGTGTATAATTAAATACAATAAATTATAGAAACTATACATTTTAATTTCCAATTAGTGACTTACCAGAGCTCCAAATTGAATAAACCTCAACAAACCTAGGTACTGGTATAGATGCTTAGACCAGGTGTATACTGGCTAAATATTGCTGTCAAAATTAGAGTTCAGAACAGGCAGTCATTTAAGACAGACCTATCACAGAAAGGGACATTAGTTAGGCTTTCTGTGCAGCTGGATGAAGGCCTAGAATGGCCTACATTCAGCTCTGAGTGCCTATTCTAGTGTCTGTTGATTAGTAAGTGCTAAGTAAAAATGTGAGTCCATGCGCTTAGCTCATAAACAGTGGCTAACAGATATATTTCATTGGGTGAGCCATTCCTGAATGTGTGATGTATCTTATACTGAAAACTCAAATAATGGATATTATAATTTAATCCAATTTCTTAGAGAGATACTAAAAGTGACATGTGTATAACCAGACTCCTTGTTCTTTACTAATGACCTTAATACAGACAACCTAAACTCAAGCATGAAACAGGGTCATCAAATGGATTGAATGTAAATTACTGTTGAAAAGTCAAAGAAATGGTGACTTTTTCCAGTGATTGAAACTTATACTTTAAAAACAGTATCAATAATAATCACAAATTTAAAATTAATTCAACTTCATTTCTTGATCTTTAAAAAATGATTTGGAGTGCTTCTCAGTCATTTTATTAACTCCAGAGAGATATGTAGGAGAGAAATTTTATAGCATTGGCCATTTTGACAGATTTGAAAAGTCCAGTCAGGCAGAAACTAATTCTCTATTTTTAAATTAATTGATTTGGCTTCTGAGTTTACTAGGCCTTAGTTTTGGCATTGTTCATATACTACTCTAGTTTTCCTACTTTGCAGCAGAGATAACATGTGCAAGGAAGTATATGCAGAATGTCCATGGAAAATCAGCATCAAAACACAAACCCTATCTCAGGAATCTGATTCATAGCCTCCTAGAATACCATGTTTCAAACAGTGGGTCATTACACACCAGGTTAAGAGATAAGTTTTATAGACAAGAACAGCATTAATAAATAGAAAATATCAGAGTGTGAAAAGCACTGTACTAATGCTTCTTGTTCCCAAATGTATGTACCCAAAATGTATGTCTTAGTTTAGATCAGGTGCAACAGATTATTACTTAATGCATACTTACTGAGTACCATCCAATAAAAGAGAACTTCTTTTTAAAAATATTTTTAAATGTTTTATTTATTTTTGAGAGAGAGACAGAATGTGAGTGGGAGAGGGGCAGAGAGAGAGGGAGACACAGAATCCAAAGCAGGCTCCAGGCTCCGAGCTGTCAGCACAGAGCCTGATGTGGGGCTTGAACCTACAAACAGTGAGATCATGACCTGAGCCGAAGTCGGATGCATAACCAACTGAGCCACCCAGGCGCCCCTAAAAGGGAACTTCTTAAGTGGTTCTCTGGAAGATCTAAAGTAAAAAACTTGAGAAATATTTTTTGATCTCACTGCAGAGCCATCAATCTTCCATGGCATTCAACATCTTGGTGAAAACTGAAATATTCGTCATTTATAATATCCCAAATATACAATAGGTAATAAGACTATACTGTGATTAAGTTCTGAATGACTGATTCAATTTTTCCATCTTCATCTAAACATTGGTTTCATGCAGCAAGGATATTGCCACAGAGGAACTGATCCCCCAGAAAGAATTGTTTCTTCATTCCAAACAATGCCAGAATTTCATTATTTTTTTCTCTTAGATTTGCAAGAGGCATCCATTCCAACCCTCCTGGCCTCATTGTATAAAACAGAATGTGCTACTCATGAGTGATAAGAAAAAAATTAATTCTGTATTTGGATTAATTCATCTCTCTCTTCCTGCCAACTCACCTTGACTTGCGGGGAAATACTACAGAGTTAGAGAGAGACATTCAGTGGAACCTACCTTCAAGGGGATAATTAATTCCTGGTCTTTGATTTCTAAGTTTCTGCCCATAATCAAAGGCAGAGAAAACACTCTTGGATGCTCTGGGCATCCCACACCTGCTCAATGTATGAGCTCATGCTTTTAATTAACTTTGAAGAAGCCCTAACATATCCCTTTGCCAGGGTATACACCATGCAAAACTTGTCTTCTGAACCTTCTTCTCTTCTCATGTCATTCTTAGTCACTCCAGCTATCCCTTCTTCAGTATGCAGAACCTTCACATGGCCCACCACCACTATCCCAGGCACAGTGTTGAATGTCTTCTATCACCTGCTCTTATTTACAGTATCAGATTCCCTAAAGACCTTTCCTCTCCCATCAGAACTGACCTTTCTTCCTAAATATCATTATTCTTAGACCTCAGTTTATTGCTAGGTGATAATGACTGGTGAATGCTTTTCCACATAAATGATTAATTAATGTGCTAATTAATGAGAACAAGCCTGTTCACTTCCAAGGGTGCTGCTCAAATGATTGGTGCTATTATCCACTAGTGTTATTGTCTACTAGTGCTACAGCAAGAAGAGCTAAACATGTGATTGTTGGAGCTGGTAGAAAACATACAGGGTGTTTCATGGGAGGGTGGGGAGGGCACTGATGCTAGGAGGGGAAGTGACTGACCCTTTTGGGTCATTCCATTGGGACCTTAGTCACTCAGTTGACAGCTGAGCCTCAGAAACTATCCAAGAGATGGATTGATATAGCTGAGTCAGGAGGCCTAGATTCCTTTCCTACTTTGTAAACTAAACCTACGTGTCTTTCCAATTCCTTTTTCTTCTTCATTTAGTTGAACTAGTTGATTACACTGGCCTCTCCAGCTCTAAATTTCTGTGTTCAATGTAGTCCCAAGTGGGAAACTCTCTTACTGACGATTAATATGGCTTCATACTTACCATCATGTTCTGCCTATAAGACAACATGCTGTTACAGTTTCTTTGCTTGAAAAGGGAATTTTGTTCATGATTAGGCTGATCATTCGTGCTAGTCAGCTGGTTCAGTCTTGGTCTATACAGTGTCCCAATGTAATTCATACTTCTGCTTTCTAAGTGTCTACGATGGATGATAAGTTTTATGGCCACCCTACTTAGGTGAGCAGAGGGTAGGCTGGGTAAACAAACTCAAAGAATTATACACTGGTAGCTTTGTTGTCATTTTCATAGTTTAGAGGGCTTCAAAACTTCTAATAACATGACAAAAACGCACATAAATAACTTTCCTTAATAGAGTAGAACTCTCAGCACATATTTACTAAAGTGTATTTCCTGTTTATGTATAAACTCTATGATTTGAAGTTCAGTTCAAGGTAAACTAACTCCTATGCTCTGATACAAATCTATTCCATGCTGGAACCCCTTGAAACTGGGATCCTTCCTCCTGGGTGAAGCACACACACATTTTCTATAATTCCCATAACCAGTTCTGCCTTGGGACTTATGGTATTTGGTCTACAACTCAGTAAAGCAATAGGTTTTTTTCCTGGAAAGAAGAAAAAAAAAGGTCTCAAAAAAGTAAATAAAGCATTTCATTTGATTTTTCCCTAAGTGTTCCAAAATTAAAATGTAAATTCCTGTCTTGGGAAGGAGGAGGTAGAAATATCATTTGCTTTCAATACTAAGGCCTCTAAGACCACAAACGGGGAGGCAAAGATTAAAATAAAACATGAACACAGTCTTTTATCTGTCTGTGCATTTCTATCTTAGAATGGCTAGTGAAGTCTGGCTGAGTATTTTGAAAACCTGATTATTATTATACCTTGCATGTGGTAGAAGCTCACTATTCACCCAAACACACCACGCTTTTGCTCACAGTGCTTTTTTGTTTAATGGAAGTTCAGTCTTATATTTGTCATATTCCCCTATCCAAAGCTTGGGCACTTCTAAACAAGGACCCCAGAGTTGCTATTCTAGGGAATGTCTTACCTTTTTTTAAGAAGTTACTTGAGAGTCATCAGTCTCTGACAGACCACTAAGAAAAATAGACACTCTGGGGTCTTAGGAGCTAGAATTTAATGCTAGTCTGGTAATAAGAACAACTCGATTCACCACTAGCTTCTTAGTGTTTAACCTGGGAAATCTGGCGAAGTCAGAGTGGCAGGATGCACAGTGGTTAAGAGGATAGGAACTGGATGACGCCCTCCTTGTTCTGCCATTTACTGATGTGTTACTCAGGCATGTGACTGAACCTCTCCAGGACTTGTTTTTTTCATCTCTAAAATGGAGATCATAATAGTTTCTATCTCATAGGGTTGTGTGAAGCATGAAGGAGTTCTTAGAAATAAAACATTTGCAGCATAGCCAGACACGAAATAGGAAGAACAGACACACAGCAGCAAATACTTGAATCTTTCTAGGTGTTCTTTTCTATGTTGGCTCTCCCAACAACCTCCCTTCTTCTGGGTTTCTTTTGCACTTGAATTACATTGTTTAGTACTTGTTTATGTATTTCATTTTCCCAAAAGAATGTAACCTCAGTAACCAGCCCAGTGCCTGCCATGTACAAGATGTTGAATATGTATTTCTCAAGAGCCTAAATGAATTAATATGTAACACAAAAGAGTTGGACTGGATAATTCTTTAGCCACTTTAGCTCTAAAATTCTGACTCTCTGATTCACAGACTGAGTGATTTTTTTTTTTTTAATTTTTTTTTCAACGTTTTTTTTTTTATTTTATTTTTGGGACAGAGAGAGACAGAGCATGAACGGGGGAGGGGCAGAGAGAGAGGGAGACACAGAATCGGAAACAGGCTCCAGGCTCCGAGCCATCAGCCCAGAGCCTGACGCGGGGCTCAAACTCACGGACCGCGAGATCGTGACCTGGCTGAAGTCGGACGCTTAACCGACTGCGCCACCCAGGCGCCCCTCAGACTGAGTGATTTTAATGGAATCCAGAAGCTTTCTGAATCAAAAAGAAAATTTATTTTTCAAAAAATGTGATGAAAATGGCTCATCACAGTAACCAAAAAACCAAATGAAGAGAAAGTGAAATTATACCTGAATCACTCTGCTTGCTTCAGAACCCAGGTGGGAAAGATTAGAAATGGGTCTCTTAGCAACAGTAGGTAGATAAATTAATTAAAAAAAATACAAGTAGGAAGGAGTGCATTTGGGGATTCCTATGAAACTACCCAAAGAATGTGGGGTTTGATTTTACTGGATTCCCTTAGATATTGAAGGGATCAACTCTACATCTAATTCTCCACTGAAAAGAGATACTTGGATGAGTTCCACCAAAATACAGAAGAAGGATCTTAGACTCTTGGGTAATGAAATCCTAGCACTGGGACTTTGGCTTATGATAAATGAAATGTATGAAATATGGAGAGAAAGGCAGAGAGTAAACAGAAGATGGGTGAGGGAGCGAGCTGTAATCTGATTATTCATTATCTTCCTTCCTGATTGTTAATTGAACATTACTATTTTATTGTCCCTAAAAATCTAAGACAGAATGAAACCTGCTCCCATTACCAAAGTCAAAGAAGGGTTTAAAAGTCATAATCTGCAAGCGCAAGATTGCACTGGGCTGCCTAATCTGCAAGTGCAAATGCCTTCTGAATGGCTTTACCTCTAACAGGGGAGACGTCTTGAGCTCAACAAACACTTATTGAATATGGGTTCTGGACAAAGACACATAAGACAGGACCTATGCTTATCAAGAGACCTTTTTTCTTTCTTCCTCCTTTCCTCCTTTCCTCCCTCCCTTCTTCCCTTTCTCTCTCTTCCTCTTTCTCTCTCTCTCCCCTCTGCTCTCCTCTCCTTTCTTCTCTTAAGAGAAAAAAAAATAATGGAAACTTAGAGAAAGCCAATCTTGGAGAATCAAAATGACTAGCGTCAGTTCTAGCTTTCACATGGATGTTGACTTATGCTTGTCTCTTGTTTACTATAGCCATCCTTCAATTCTTCCAGTGGTGGTGTGAGGCACAGGTGAATGAAGTAGTGGATGGGAAAGGGCTTTGTGTTTGTTTGGATCGTCTAGGAAACAGTCATCTAGATAAGATTCAACCTGTAAGAGATGTGTTAATATCTACAAGAGAAGAAGACTGCGATGTAGGTATGGTTCCTCCCTGTGAAGGAGAGAGGAAGGAAGGAGGGATGTGTGGGAAATATCTCAAAGTACAGCTCAGTTCTAGGAAAATTTCTGCCAGCCTATGGGGAGTCCATCAGCCAGTCACTCAGTGGAGGAGTCCTGCATCTTGACAGATGGGCCTGCCATATCATGCCTACTAACATGAGTCGTGGCCAGGGAGTGGCCAGTGGGAAGTGGACCTGCGTGTGGGTCCCGAGGGCCACAGCTTGATCTTTCCTGTCATACTCCTGAAGTAACAGATGTGAAGGGCATGTTTTTATGACTGTCATAGGCTCCCACACTATTTCCTGATATTTTATCTTACCCAAATTATACTCTAAAGCAATAATTCCTGAAATCTGGACTAGACAGTGGTGAAACTAAAAAACAAACAAAAACAAAACAAACCAAAAAAGGATAGATAATAAACTTTTCATAAACTTACTAAAACAACTGTTCTTTATTCTTAATTGATGTCATTATCTTTTTTTTTTGGCATTAAAATATCTATTTTTAATGAAATGAATGTAATTCTAGAGAGGTGATATGTTTAATGTCCTTAACCTGGCACATTTAAAAGTGGGCACCTCTATGGAAGTTCCAACAGAATTTTATTGTTTAGGTCAAAAAGACAAAGACTCACAACTTTAAGATAAGTGTAAGCCATAAAGCACAGTTTGAATGAAAATGTTTATTGTTAATAGTTTTTTTTTTTTCCTTCTTGGAAATGAGAGGAAAATAATCAGTATCAAACATTCACAGCTACCGCAGCCTGATTTCTGGCCAGAGACCCCAGGACCCCAAGAGGTGCAGGAAATCTGGAAGGACTGTCTTTAGTCTGACTGAAATCATGGAGGAGGAGGCAAACATAGAGGAATGCTTTTGTCAATGGCATAAAGCTCGTCAAGGAGAACTAAGGAGGACTTGATTTTACTAAGGTGGCATTCTTTTACTAAGGACCCAGAAATGGATCACAGAAAAGTAAAAAAAAAATCCATTCAGGGATATGTATTATTTTCATGTTTCAGGACAAAGATAGCTAAAAAGCAAGTTTTTCTAAGTGCTCAGCAAGCCCAGGCATATTTTTGCTTGAGTAGAAAAATAAAATCAAATAGCCTCTGCTCTTATAAATCCACATTATTTATATTTTAACATGACAGTATTGGTAAGAACTAGTAATTAGTTGGAAGTATCTGGTCAAAATCAAATAAAATTGAGTCAACCAGTTCCCTTAAATTCACTTAAGTCTTTTTCAGACTTTATAATATTAAATTGCTCATGTAAAGTGGCTCTTAAGAAAACAAAATAAAGGATAGCTTGAGGATATCTTGTCAGACTTCAATCATTGTAGATTAATTATATTTTTCAGAAACAAAGCACATTGTTTGAGATGTCTCCACGCTTGGCAACACCTGAGCTGGCATGTTGGAAGAAAGATTGGTTTAGGCAGGTAAATGTTTTCAGATTACTTGTGGTTGAGTTATTTCCAGGCTCCATTCTCAGCAAACAGAAATTCTGATTTGTGGGGCCAACACTGCTCTACTGGGAAGGAGGCACTGACAGATACCATCAACAGGTAAGTTTGTGTAAAGATGAAGAAAGCCATCAGGGGAATACTTTGAAGTGTTTACCTACAAAATTTTACTTAGCACTGCCAAGCTCCTAGTCACCAGCCATTTCTGGGCAAGATACTATGTGCACTTTTTGGATGGCATAGCTTGGATACCACGGGATTTCCATTCCTAGTAACTTGGTGAGAGGGAGATGGGGCAACAGAGAAATTTAGAAAGCCACATCTCAGAGGAATATTTAAATATCCATGACTGATAAGATGTAAACCTACCACAGATGAATAGTATTTATACAGGTAAATCTTTAGAAATTTGATTTGAATGTGGGCTGTTTTTCACCATTTCTCAGAGAAAATGTTGTGTGGAGAGAATATGGACAAGTTAAAGAGAGTATTCCTATATAAAGCACTTAGTTAAGCATGTGGAACTCATTACCAAGACAGGACAGGAAGAAAATATAAACAAACTAGAGGAAGTTCTAGATTCATATTGTGAATAACAAAAAAAAAATGATGAACATTCAGATTCACCTCCAATTTTTTCATAAGGGTATTAAGGACATCAGACCAAGGAGAAGAATAAGATGAACAAAGGTGAGGATGTGTAGGGCAAAGGAGAGAGTCATTGCAATACAGCATTTTTCTAAAAATTTGTTTCGGTATCCAAAGAGACATAAATCCAAGACTGGGAAGACTACTGACTGTAGTCTGACTATAGAACCTCAGTTGTGATTATTTTTAGAGAGGCTGCAAATGCAAGTACTTTCGTAGTCCACAGATTTTAACTGTTCGACTGTGGATAGAATGTAGGAGACAGTGGAGGTATGTGTGGCCTACGAACAAGGATGGGAAAAATTTATAGCAGTTTTTCACATCTAACTGAAATTTAACTTTTCCTTAAATTATGAATGTAGGCAACAAACCATAGTAGTATTAGTATTTACGACTCTGCACCAATATAAATAAAAAATATCTTCATATCATAATTTTAGTAAGTGCAGGTATTTTGAACTACCATTTATATTCCTCACATTTCAAAATTATAGTAGGTAAGAGACCTATCATTAGATCTTGTATTTGATATATTAATGACAACACACATATCCGTAACATAACAAATTTGTGGGTTTTTTACTATTTGATTACTGCATTTCAATAGCATCTGTTTCCTTTGTAATTCATTATCTTTTATGTTTCTCAGACTACCAAAGGCTTCCATGACATAAACAGATTACAAATGCTGGCCTGTGGGAAAAGCAAGGAAGCCTGGAATCAAGAGGCCTGGATTTATCCCTATATCAGTCATTAATTAACTTAAAAAAAAAACACTTTATTTTTTTAGAGCAGTTTTAGATTTGCTAAAAAATTGCCAACATAGTACACAGAATTCCCACATATTTGGCACCCAGTTTTACCTATAAATAATACCTTATATTGATGTGATATAGGTATATTTGTTATATCTTGTTGATACATTGTTGTTAACTGAAGTCCATACTTGATTCCCTTAGTTTTTACTCAGTGTCTTTTTTCTGTTCCAAGATCTCACCCAGGATACCTCATTAAGTTTAATCATCATGTGTCCTTAGACCCTTCTTGCCTGTGAAACGACTCATTTTTCAACCCAAGTCATTTAATGTTTTGGTTCTTATGTGTTTTATTGATCCTATAGTTCTTTCCCAAGCAAGTAAATGTTCAGTCAGTAGGTGCTGCTTAATTGATTGGTGGCCTAGTCTTTAAGGAATGCTGTTGAGGACAGAGATCCCATCTGGCACTTTTGTTGAGCAGGCATATGAGCTTTTTTTTTTTTTTTTAAATTCTTAGGTTTTCTATTATTAGCACTATTTTAATTGTTATTCTGGTTGATACATAGAAGTGGATAACTAAAACCCACTGTAAATATTATGTACAATATATGCTAAAGTGAATTTCTAAATTCTCTAGCAGCAGGGATCTGTTTATCAAAATGCCTTGTATTGAGAGATACTTAAAGCCTATACTTAGGGAAAATAGGTCCACAATTAATTGTACAATGAGACATGAGCTATTTTATTTTAAAATTTTCTTTCTTTTGTTTTAGTTTGTTTGGATTTCTTATGAATGTGAATTATTTTAGGCAGGCAAGCATGCTCCAGTTTGATCACGGTTCTGCCTACCTCCACCCCTGTCTGCAAGTCTCTGTTATATATTGCCTCCCTTTACTCACTTGTGAAACTGGCCCCTGTAGTCTTTTGACTTCTCAACCTGTTGTATAAGATCTTGGTTGCATTTCTCTTAGTAATTTTCTGTGTTTTAGAGGTGATTGGATAAGATTCTAAGTTGTATGTTGCAAATAAATGTCACACAACCAAAGACAGGTCTTCATGGGGGTTGGGAGGAGAGGTGCAACTGGGCTAGCTACTTGGTTTATTTTTACTGTCTTTCCAACTAGAGTATGAGTATTTAGGATATAAACCATATATTTAATTTTGCATCTGTAACTCCTTTCCTTCCTTTCTGTCTGCTATAGTTCTTACCATATACTAGAGGCTAAATATCAGATATTTTATAAGTTATCATGGTATTTTTTTAATAGACTATTTTTTGGAGCAGTTTTAGGTTCACAGAAAAATTCTGCAAAGATACAGAGATTTCCATATACTCTCTACCGTCACAGATGCAGAGCCTCCCTCAGCATCAAAACCCTACATCAAATTGGTAAATTTGTTATAGTCGATAAACCTACACTGACATATCATCACCCAAAGTCCACAGTGTACATTAGAGTTCTCTCTTGGTGTTGTACATTCTATGGGTGTGGACAAATGTATAATGACATGTATCCACCATTATAGTATCATACAGAGTAGTTTCACTGCTAACCCTTGGCAACTACCTATCCTTTCACTGTCTCTATAGTTTAGCCTTTTCCATAATGTCATAGAGTTGGTATCATACAACTGTAGTTTTTTTTTTTCAGATGGCTTCTTTCATTTATTAATATCCAGTTAATTTCTTCAGTGTCTTTTCATGGCTTAATAGCTCATTTCTTTTCAGCACTGAATGATATTCCATTGTCTGGATTCACCATAGTTTGCTTATTTATTCACCTATTGAAGGATATCTTGGTTGCTTCTAAGTTTTGACAATTATGAATGCAGCTGCTATAAACATCCATGTACAGGTTTTTGTGTGGATATAAGTTTTCAACTCACATAGGTAAATCCAAGGAGCACAACTATAGGATACCATGGTAGGAATATGTTTAGTTTTGTAGGAAACTGACAAATTGTCTTGCAAAGTGGCTGTACCATTTTGTATTTCCACTACCAAAGAATGACAGTTCCTGTTGCTCCACATCCTAGCTTAGTTGGTATTGTTAGTGTTTTGAATTTTGGTGTGTAGTGGTACTTCATTGTTGTTGTAATTTTCAATTCTCTAATGACATACGATGTCGAACATCTTTGCATATGCTTATTTATCATCTACATATCTTCTTTGATGAGGTGTCTGTTCAGATCTTTCCCCCATTTTTAAACTGGGTTGTTTGTCTTCTTGTTGAGCATTTAGAGTTCTTTGTATATTTTGGATATCAATCCTTTATCAGAGATGTGTTTTGTAAATATTTTCTCCCAGACTGTGGCTTGTTTTTCCATTCTCTTATCATATCTCTTATAATATAAGATCAGAAGCTTTTAATTTTAATGAATTCCAGTTTTTATCAATTATGTCTTTCATGGATCATACCTTGAGGTTGCTTCTAAAAAGTTATTACAGTATGCAAGGTCTTCTAGGTTTTCTCCTATGTTATCTTCTGGGAGTTTTATAATTTTGCACTTTGCATTTAGGTCTATTATCCACTTTGAATTTTTGTGAAAGGTATAAGATCTATGTCTAGATTCTTTTTTTTTTTTCTCATGTGGATGTTCAGTTGTTCTAGCATCATTTGAAAAGGTATTTCTGTTCCATTGCATTGCCTTTGCTCCTTTGTCAAAGATCAGTTGACTATATTTATGTGGGTCTATTTCTGGTCTCTGTATTATGTTCCACTGATCCGTTTGTCTATTCTTTCACTAATACCACACTGTCTTGCTTGCTGTAGCTTTATAATAAGCCTTGAAATTGGGTGGAGTCAGTCCTCTGACTTTGTTCTTCTCCTTCATTACTGTATTTGGCTATTCTGAGTCTTTCACCTCTCCATATAAATTTTAGAATCAGTTTATTGATATTCACAAAATAATTTTCTGGAATTTTGATTGGGGTTGTGTTGAATCTATAGAGCAAGCCATGATATACAAATATTTATTTTGCCTTTGCTTGTGTCACATCTGCTGATATCTCATTAAGCAAAGGAAGTCACATGGCCAAACCCAGAGTCAATGGGATACCAAAATTGTAAGTCATTGGGGGTCATTAATTAATAATCTACCAAAGTACTATAGTATTACCTCCCCCTTTATCAATTACAGAGTGGTTTTACTAGCTTTCTTTTTAAGACACAAAAATTAATATTCAGAAATATATAAGTTCTCAGGGCCATTCAGCTAATTAATACTAGTAGCAAACATTCATATAGTATTTTCTCTGTGCCATGCCCTATTATAAGTACTTAGCATATATCAGTCAGTTAACCTTCCCATTCAAGGTTGGTAAACAGTACCATTAGTACCATCATTACTATTTTTTTCCCATTTTACAGAGAAAATTAAGGCACAGAGGTGCTAAACAACATGCCCAGGATAACATAATTAATAAGCAGCATGACCACAATTCAAGCTATATGCATCTCCACTTGCACCTTGATTCTTATGACTAATGCTGTTCCTGTGTTACCCACAATATACAGATCTTTCATTGTCTAGTGTTAATCCTAGCTTCTTCCCTGGTTCGGCCCTTGGAGTTCCTTTTTTTTTGTTTCTTCAATTTTGTTTTTAAAATTTATTTATTATTGAGAGAGAGAGAATCAGGGAGGGACAGAGAGAGAGGGAGAGAGAGAATCCCAATCAGGCTCCACACTGTCAGCACAGAGCCCGATGTGGGGCTTGAACTCACAAACCATGAGATCATGACCTGAGCCGAAACCAAGAGTCAGACGCTTAACCAACTGAGCCACCCAGGCGCCCCGGCCCTTGGAGTTCTGTTTGAGACTATTGATACTGAAGGTTGAGAAATCAGAGCTTACTAAATTGGCCTATCACACATTGTGATTTTGGCCCACCTATCCACGAATGAGGGGAGTCCTATGTTTTACCCAAATATGATGTATGTTTTCTCTCTCTTTTAATGTTCATTTATTTTTGAGAGAGAGAGAGAGAGAGAGAGAGAGAGGCAGAGATAGAGAGAGAGAGAGAGAGAGAGAGAGAGAGAAGGACAGAGAGAGAGGGAGACACAGAATCCAAAGCAGGCTCCAGGTTCTGAGCTGTCAGCACAGAGCCCGATGTGGGGCTTAAACTCATGGATCACAAGATCATGACCTGAGCTAAAGTTGGATGCACTCCCGTTTTCTCTGTTTTCTTAAACAGCTTTGTGAGTCAGGATTAAATAATACTAGCTCCTGAATAAACCCCAAATGTTAGTATTTGACCCAACAAAGCTTTATTTCTCACTCATAACCCAATGAGGGTCAGAAGTGGGGCTCTGCTCTCCCCATGCTGTGGTCATATTACTTTCAATTTGTGTCTTCTTTAGGTCGCCTTAGCGTGATCCAGCCAATAGATAGAAATAAGAGAAAACAAATATGAAAAAGTTACATTCTAAATTTTTTTCATTTCTATTCATTCCATGAGTAAGAATTAGTTATATAGTCTAGAATGTTAAAGGATTGGTAAATGTAATTTAGCCATGTGCCTAGGAAGAATAAACAGATTTGATGAGTATCTCGTCAGTCTCTGCTGAGCAAATTTTTTTCTATTCATTTAAACAAGTATAAAAATATACTTCATATATAATATATGAAGTACTGCTTTACCTCGGAGCCCTTTCAAAAAGGTAGCCTACTCCCCTAGGGAATCTATGTTTCGAGGTATTTTTTGTTTGAAGTTATGTTTGGATGAGTTTCACAAACTTATAAAGACTCAGGAAAATGCCAAGGAGGGAGAAATTTTTGTTTTTAATAAGACTGATAAGGATTGAATATGACTTTTCTTCCATATAACTTTAGAATGGGATCATAAAAGAAGTATCTATAGATCTGGTGCTCTCTTTAGCAAAATCATGAGGGAAGCGAAGTTGTGCAATGCTTTCTTTCCCTTTCTTTCTCTTTGTTGGATTTCTCCCTCTTCATCTTTCCATTTCCAGGCACCAGAACCCTCAAACTGGCTGTCAAGCACCACCTCCTCTCTCTCAGAGTTTACCAGCCTTGTGTCCTATCAGGGCTTTGTATGGTACCTAATCAGAGAACGATTTCATAGTTAGATATTGACAGCTGATTAGCTAAATGGGATATCACCTCCAGAGATATTTGCAATTCAACAGGCATTCTTGGCAATATAACACTCAAGAATGAAATCTCTGTCCATTCTATTGGACTTAGAGGGCTGCAGCTAGCTTACAGAGCTTTTTAGTGTGGCTTCCAATTCATACCTTTTGGCATTTGCCAAGAGAGGATATAAAGGGAATCTACTTGGACATTCATGAAGGTCTATGACATTACCACATAACTAGTGCTGGGGCTGCTAGTTTTCCATATCCTGCTTTCTTACTAATTCTATTATTATAGTCACTCACTTGTCAGCCATCTTTCCTCTCTAGCTATTACTAACAAGTACCTGAAAAGAAGGGAAAAGACTCGTGACCTATTGAAATGGCTTCCAGTAGTACAAACTCTGGCTCTCATCTCTACTGAAGAGACCTTCTGATATGCAGTCACAGTGAACTTCTATTTCATATAGAATTTTAATAAGGCAAGTAATCTGACTTCTAACCCAGGGATACATTGAAAGTAAAAAAAAAAAAAAAAAAAAAACAGAGGTTGCAAAAAAGAGGGCTTTTGTAAAGTCAAGGACAATTTGGGCAACCTGCAGTGCCAAATAACATTGACACGGATGGAAGAGAAAACAAAATATTACACACAAAGAAAAAACAAAACAGGTAGCCTAGAGGCATTAGGGTGGAGGCAAATGTCCTAATAAACTCTGAGAACAAAATTGCAAGACAGTGCAGTGAAATAGCTATTTCACACCATTTAGAAGAAATAGAGATGTGATTAGTATTCTCTAGTTAAAAAGACATATTTAGATTTCTAGCAAACAAATTTAAGTTAAAAAATTTGGGCAGGAAACCAGTATCTGTTGAAAGGAAAAGAAATCCTCTGGCAGTGGGGAAGATGTAAGCTGATATTACAAAACTGAAGGTGGAAACCTCTGCATCTACATTCGCTTGGAGAGCCATGAGTTACTGAATAAAATATGCAGCAATTAATGTGGCCACATTGTATTTCTGCATATTCTTCACTCTTTTTTTTATGGAAAAAGTGCAGTGCCGAGTTGCCCAGAATATGCTAGAAAAATTATTTCTCTCAAAGCTAGGTAGCCTGTTTTAGCAATGTGTGGGGATGCTGAGTCTTTACAACATAACCTTTTGGAGAAGAACAAAGATTGTGTTGGCCCAAGAGTATTATATCAGAGGCCATATGCTACATGGCCACAACCCTTAGCAAGGCCACAGTGATGGAAAAGGCTGACATGAAGAAGCAAACAGATCCACTATAGTGCTTGTTATCAGAAATCTTATTTGCCTTGAAAATAATTGGCAGCTGAAAGGGGCTACCTTTAGATATGTCCATAAATGATACAGAAGGTTCATGTGAGGTGTTTTTAATGAGGAAGTACTTTAGATTTTTTTTTAGTTTTTGCCTTGTTGGTTTTAATTTCCATTAATATAATCTGCATTAGGAGAAAACATAATGACCGAAGTTTTAGAAGAACTCTTTTCTGTATGTTGGGGTGGTGGGCAAAGATTGCAGTATGTGAAAGAAAGCTTCTGGCTATATCAGGGCTAAAAAAATGAAGTGTAATGTCCATCACTAACTGGTTTTATTAATGCAAACTAAAATGACCTTATCCTTTCTTAGCATCCAGTAGGAGGGATATTAGGGTCCAGATTACCAGTCTTCTCATATGTCTTGTTTATTTGGCCACAGAAAAAGAACATCTTTATTTATTCATTCATTGATGGATATTTGGGCTGTTTCTATAACTTGGCTATTGTAGATAATGCTGCTATTAACATTAGGTTACATGTGTCCCTTTGAATTAGTATTTTTGTATTCTTTGGGTAAATACCTAGTAGTGCACTTGCTGGATTATAGGGTAGTTCTATGTTTAACATTTTGAGGAAACTCCATACTGTTTTCCAGAGTGGCTGCTCAGTTTGCATTCCCACCAACAGTGAAGCGGGTTCCCCTTTCTCCACATCCTCGCCAGCACCTATTGTTTCTTGTATTGTTCATTTTAGCCATTCTGACTGGTGTGAAGTGATATCTCATTGTTGTATTGATTTGTATTTCCCAGATGGTAAGTGATGATGAAAATCTTCTCATGTGTCTGTTAGCCATCTGGATATCTTCTTTGGAAAAGTGTCTATTCATGTATTCATGTGTTTTGCCCATTTCTTAACTGGATAATTTATTTATTTTTTGAGTGCTGAATTTGATAAGTTCTTTATATATTTTGGATACTAACCCTTTATAAGATATGTCATTTGGAAATATCTTCTCCCATTCCATAGGTTGTCTTTTAGTTTTGTTGATTGCTTTCCTTGCTGTGCAGAAGCTTTTTATTTTGATGAAGCTTTTTATTTTTGTTTTTGTTTCTCTTGCCTCAGGAGATATATCTAGAAAACGTTGCTTCAGCCAATATCAAAGAAGTTACTGCCTGTGTTTTTTTCTAGGATTTTCATGGTTCACATTTAGGTCTTTAATCCATTTTGAATTTGTTTTTGTGTATGGTATAAGAAAGTGGTCCAGTTTCATTATTTTGCATGCAGCTGTCCAGTTTTCCCAACATCATTTGTTGAAGAGACTGTCTTTTTCCCAGTGGATATTCTTTCCTGCTTTGTCAAAGATTAATTGACAATTTAGTTATGGATTCATTTCTGGGCTTTCAATTCCATTCTATTGATATATGTGCCAGTACCATACTGTTTTGACCACTACAGCCTTGAAATATACCTTGAAGTCTGGAATTGTGATGCATCCCGCTTTGCTTTGCTTCAAGGTTGCTTTGGCTATTTGGGGTCTTTTGTGGTTCCAAACAAATTTTAGGATTGTTTGTTATACTTCTGTGAAAAATGTTGTTGGTATTTTGATAGGGATTTCATTAAATGTGTCAATTGTTTTGGGCAGTATAGACATTTTATAACAGTATTTGTCCTTCCAATCCATGAACATCGAGTGTTTTCCCATTTCTTTGTGTCTTCTTCAATTTCTTTCACCAGCATTTTATAGTTTTCAGAGTACAGGTCTTTCACCTCTTTGGTTAGTTTTATTCCTAGGTATGTTATTGTTTTTGGTGCAATTGTAAATGGGATTGATTCCTTAATTTCTCTTTCTGCTGCTTCATTTTGGTGTATAGACATGCAGCAGATTTCTGTACATGGATTGTGTATCCTGAGACTTTACTGAATTTGTGTATCAGCTCTACTAGTTTTTTGGTGGATTCTTTTGGGTTTTCTATATAGAGTATCATGTTATCTGCAAAGAGTGAAAGTTTGACTTCTTCCTTGCAGATCTGGATGCCTTTTATTTCTTTTTGTCATCTGATTGCTGTGGTTAGGACTTTAAGTACTATGTTAAATAACAATGGTGAGAATGGACATCCCTGTCTTGTTCCTGACCATAGAGGAAAAGCTCTCATTTTTTCCCCTTGAGGATGATATGAGCTGTGGTTTGTTCATATATGGCCTTAAAATGTTGGGATATGTCCCTCTAAACCTACTTTATTGAGGGTTATCATGAATGGATGTTGTACTTTGTCAAATGCTTTTTCTGCATCTATTGAAATGATCATCTGATTGTTAGTCTTTTATTAATGTGGTGTATCATGATGATTGACTTGTGAGTATTGAACCACCCTTTCATCTAAGGAATAAATCCCACTTGATTGTGTATGTCCTTTTTGGGTAAGTGCTCATTCAGGTTGTCTGCCCATTTTTTAATTGGATTTTTTTTTTTGGTGTTGAATAAGTTCTTTTTATATTTTGAATATTAACTCCTTATCTGATATATCATTTGCAAATATCTTTTCCCATTCAGTAGGTTGCCTTTTTGTTTTATGGTGGTTTCCTTTGCTGTGCAAAAGACTTTTATTTTGGTATAGTCCTGGTAGTTTAGTTTTGCTTTTGTTTTCCTTGTCTGAGGAAATATATCCATAAATATGTTTCCAAGGCCAATGTCTAAGACATTACTGCCCATGTTTTCCTTTAGGAGTTTTATGATTTCAGGTTTCACATTTAGGACTTTAATCCATTTTTTGTTTTATTTTGTGTGTAAAGAAAGTGGTCCAGTTTCATTCTTTTGCAGGTAGCTTTCCAGTTTTCCCAGCACCGTTTATTGAAGAGACTCTTTCCTCTATTGCATATTCATGGCTCTTTTGTCATAAATTAACTGACCATAAAAGCATGGGTTTGTTTCTGGGCTGTCTATCCTGTTTCTGTTGATCTACATATCTATTTTTGTGCTAGTACCATACTGTTTTGATTACTACAGCTTTGTAGTATATCTTGAAACCTATTTTGTTCTTTTCTCTTAAGATTGCTTTGGCTGGTGTCAGCTGGCTTGGTTGGAAGAGCATGAGACTCTTGATCCTGGAGTCTTGAGTTCGAGCCCCATTTTGGATGTAGAGATTACTTAAATAAATATATAAAAATTTTTAGAAGATTGTTTTGGCTTTTCAGGGTCTTTTGTGGTTCTGTTCAAACTGTAGGTTTATTTGTTTTACTTCTGTGAAAAATGGTATTGGTATTTTGATAGGAATTGCATTGAATCTACAGACTGCTTTGGGTAGTATGAGCAGGGTATATTTGTTTGTATCATCTTCAATTTTTTTTCATCAATGTCTTATAAGTTTCCAGAGAATAGGTCTTTCCCCGTCTTCATTAAATTTATTCCTGGTTGTATCACATTGTATCACCTATATCACATTGATTGATTTGCAAATATTGAACCATACTCACATCCCTGGAATAAATCCCAATTGACTGTGGTAAATAATCCCTTAAATGTATTGTTGAATCCAGTTTGCTAATATTTTATTGGCCTGTAGTTTTCTGGGGTTTTCTTTTTTTCTTTTTCTTTTCTTTTTTTTTTTTTTTTTGGTAGGGTCTTTGCCTGGTTTGATTTCAGGGTAATGCAGGCCTCATAGAATGAATTTGGAAATTTTACTTCTTTTCTTATGTTTTGGAATAGTTTGAGGAGAATAGGCATTATTTCTTCTTTAAATGTTTGGTAGAATTCACCCAGGAAGCCATATGGTCCTGGAGTTTTATTTGTTGTGGATTATTTTTAAGTTTGTTTATTTATTGAGAGAGAAAAGGGGGGTCAGAGAGAGACCAAGAGAGAGAATCCCAAGCAGACTCAGCTCCAGTGCAGAGCATGATACGGGGCTCAATCTCATGGACTATGAGATCATGATCTAAGCTTATATTAAGAATTGGATGCTAACCAACT
Organism: Panthera uncia; assembly: GCF_023721935.1. NCBI lineage: Eukaryota > Metazoa > Chordata > Mammalia > Carnivora > Felidae > Panthera > Panthera uncia. Next base: position 82,912 of record NW_026057946.1, on the reverse strand, counting down.
CAGCCACCCAAGCACCCCCTGTTCTGCTCAATATGTTAAAAGTTGCCCATATTAACAATGATCATTGATTCATTTCCTCCCCAATTTTCTAAGAATTCAAAATGGTGAAAAAACCCAGACATGGGTCTGTCTTTATGAAGCTTATAGTGCAGTGATATTAAAAAGCATAATCACAGTACAAATAGTAGTTTTGTATAATTAAAGCAACTATGTAACATGTTAAATTAATATTGAACTTTATGGATGTCATGAGTTTATTTGTGTTTTTACATTTGTTTAGCTTTTTGCGGGGGGGCAGAACAAGAAGCACATTTGCTTTATTGCTTATGTTGCATATTCAAACACAATAGATCCTGTTTTAAAAATGTAAGGCACATAAAAGCCTCTGTGCAAGTTCCATATTATTTTAAAATTCTTATTGGCTAATAGAAGTATTTCTACTATAGAACTGGAGCTATCTAGAAATGCACATGATGAATTTTTTGCATGGGACAAGTGAACAGTTTCAAATCAAATGTTTGTATATGAATAATGATTATAACTATTGTTACACTTGCAAAAACCTTAATTAGCTTATGCACAAATGTTAGCTTAGCCCTCAAAGCTTAGCCTTAAGCTTAGCTTAGCCTTCAAATGTTAATTATATAAAATGTAAAGGGGCACCTGGGTGGCTCAGTCAGTTGAACATCCGACTTAGGCTCAGGTCATGATCTCACGGTTTGTGAGTTTGAGCCCTGCATTGGGCTCTGTGCTGACAGCTCAGAGCCTGGAGCCTGCTTCTGATTCTGTGTCTCCCTCTCTCTCTGCCCCTCCCCCACTTATGCTCTGTCTCTGCTTATTTCTCATGCTCAGAAATAAACATAAAAAAATTAAAATGTAAAAGAAGAACAGTATCTAGCTGCATTTTTGTCCTGTTCTTTAAAGGGAGATTTGGCATTTTTAGTTTTCCTTCCATAAGTCATGTTGCTATTTGCAAAGGCCAGTGTTATAAGAGGCTAAAGACCATAAACAGATACTGTTCATACTACACCTGAATCCAGCCGACCTGATCCAAATGGTAATGCCTGAATATATCTGTCAATCTCAGTGCGGAAATCATGGATTGTTGCACTTAGCAGGCCACAGAAACTTCACTTTCACTGATCTAGCATTCTGCAAGACGATGTGGCACTGGATGAAGTCATCAAACATGATCTGCCCCCATCCTTGTCTGTCAAACTTGCAAATGAGGATGTTGTGAAACTGGTCAGAGAGCTCATATCCTGACAGGGCTTGCTTGAGCTTGTTCTTATCAATCATCCCAAAGTTGTCTCTGTCATAAGTGTGAAAGATGTTCGGCCAGTCTGTGATGTACTTCCAGACACCAGTGAACTCACTTAAGTTCACGGCAGCCTTGTTCTCTCAAACATAGACATGATTGACCCGACAGTCACTGATTAAATGGAGCGCAAGTACTGTTAGATAGTGCTTGCTGAAGCTTGTTATCCCATATCACCTAGCTCCCGTCTTTATCAACCCTCTGGAAAACGTTCCAGAAGTTGTTCTGGTCCGGCAGCACCATGCCTTCGGCAGGGCCAGTCCCAGGGCCCCAGGCAGCAGGGGTTGGTGGCCATGGGGCCAGGTGCATAGCTGGACTGAAGCGCCAGGGGAACATGAAAGGTGGTTACATTTTATAGTATAAAATCATCTTCCATTTAATTAACATCATGGTAAAAATAATTTAACATGCGGGATCCACAAGGACTTTTTTTCTTTTGCAAAATGTCTGTATATCACTGAAATTTGAAAAACTGTTTAAGAAAATGATTTTTGCCTAATTCATGTTAATTGTCAAATCTGAATATCAAATATGTAGGTATAATTGTGGACAAAGTAACTCAAAGAACTTTACAGAAATAGCCTCTAATGTTTGGTTAAAGAGTTACTGATGGAGTTTCTTCCTGAAGGTAGCAGAAGAAAATTTTCTACCAAAAAAACCACCTCATTTATTAAATGAAATGTTGGAGGAAACACTCTGACATATCAAAGATAGAGCATAAGCTCCAAGTCCATCATAGTCCATGAGAAATTAACTTGTGGCTTTTAGTCATTTGTATTGAGTCATTGTTCATGCCTGGTTAAAACACTGATGTTAACTTAGAACAAAAAGTATACAAATACAAGAGCTATTTGCTTAGGACTGAGCTCAAAGCCGGCTGATTTTAAGAAATTTTTTGTTGAGGTTTTGTTTGTTTTTGTTTTTAATATTTGATTTAACAGGATCTCTGGAACATTAATCTATGAGTAATTTGGGTCAGGGAATCAAAGTGTGAAGTAAGGCAAGATGCAAGGTGTATCTATATAAATAGTATTTGGGTGAAAAGTGAAGAACTTAGGTGATCAGATTTTTCCATATAGATATATTTGACATGATGTAATTTAAATACCCAGATCTACTACCAGTTTCTCTTCTTTTCCTACAGATATTTGGCATTAGTAACTGAGATTATTCGAGATAATCTCAAATAGCAGGCACTGTGTTTCATGCATATATGTTGAATTGGAATAAATTGTACTTATAAATGCAGACAAAATCTTGTTTCTTGTCAAAACAACAAAAGTAGTATTGTTAACTCTTGAGAAAAATCCTTGTTAAAAATAATTTCTGTAAAAACAATAATCATCTTACTATATCTATAAGCTCATTATGAAAGACCTAAAAATGTGATACCTTTGAAATAGGGGAAGGAGAGACCTGCTTTTTTTCACAATGTTATTCTCCAAGTAGTGTGTGACTAATAGAGAAGGTATGTGACTCTCAGGTACAGTGAATGAGCAAATTCTTAGTGGCATCATGACATCACCAGGAGCGTGACTTGGGTCAAGAGCTTGGCAGGAGGCTTTGAGAACAGCAGAATCAACAGCAATCAGGATTGGGAAGCCAACATACTGGCCACCATAAAACTGAAAAGAGAGCTTATTGTACCTCATGCACAGCAGCAGGTTTAACAGAAAAGTAGACATGTTTATAGTCCCAGATTTACAGCATGCCTTATAAACACCTTATTACTTAGAATCCAGTCTGCTGTCCTAGAAACTAAGAATGTGACTTTGTTAAGCAGTAGGATTTGTTGACATAAATGTCTTGACTAAGTTTGCCATTGTGGTTAACCAAAACGCATTTACTCCTGGGAAAGTAAACACAAGCAAACAAAATGTCTCTTATACTACAATACAGTAAGTTTCAAATTGACCAAACTTAATGCTATGACATAAATATGCTTAATGTTTATGGAATTTTTTAGAAACCTTTTGCCATGTTGGGCTTACCATCCTGTATAAGTCTTACTAAATGGGAATGTGTTTTCAGAATTACATGTGATTAAAGACTTCATCAGAAATATTCAGAAAACCTGCCATGAATACCGGGGCTAACCATGCAGCAAATAAAATGGGTCATGGTCTCCTCAGACATTAATGTGGATAAATCAGTTCTGCACCATGTAATAGTAACACACTGAAATGGTTACCAACAATTAAAAATAGAGAACTAATGGAAAATAATGTTGAATAAATATTATAAAACCACATGAAACTATGTTCAAGGAAGGCAACGTATCTGGCTAAAACCCACAAAGTTGAAAAAATTCCTAGGGAAAAATGAAAATTCAGACTGATCTTCTGCTGCTTAAAAATTCATCTAAAACCTTTGGTTTGAGGGTAGACTTTCGGAATTACAGACTCAGGACCATTGAAGAATAACAAAATCAACTTAGCAGGTTTCCTATCTTTTCAGGCTTATAGTCAGCCCTCTTCAAACCTCAAAAATTCTATAGTACAAAAGCTCTTTATGTAAGATATAAATGAGTAGTCATGATTAGATATTTCTGATCTAAAATAATGACCAACTTTTTTGCAACAGAATTTATATCAATAAAGATCTACAGAAAATTAAGAAGATGGTGTCTCTGTGATTGACGAATAAAATGTGAATAAATAATACAGTCATTTATTTACCAAATCCTACAAACTAGATCCTATAAATGATAAGAACATGGACATATTTCTAACAGAACCATGTGGTTGGCTTCATAAGCCACAGTAAAAGAAAATGACCATGTGAAGCCATGAAAAATTTTTATAAGTCTAAAGTATGAGAGACCATTCTGCAGTAGGACATTCAGGAATGGTATCAGGGATTTAGTTAACTAAGCTCCATGAGTCTCCTCCAAATCGAATCAGGCCATGTATATTAACTGAAGTGAAATGCTCAAAATGAGAGAGTTGATGGTTGCATTCAAGATAGGAGTTACTGCTCATAGTTCTAGGCACACAAATTAAAACTGACATTGACAAACTGAAGGAAACCCAAAGGAAAGTGATTTGAACAGAAATTAGGACCACATATTCTCACATGATGAGAAAGTTGAAAAAAATCAAGATGTTTAGTTTGTAAAAAAATGTTTTCAGAGAAATATGGTCATTGACTCAAATACATGGAATACAGTACAATCCAGTTTTATTCTAGGTTCAACAAACAGAAGTTACAAGGAAACCAACAAAACAAGAATAAACTTTGTATTTCTAAATAAACAAAGCTTCTAAAAATAGAATGGCCTACCTTGGGAGGATGGACATCACTGGAAATGTTGAAAGCTTGAACAAACCATTGGTGGTTATTGTAGAAGAGACTGGAACCCTGGAAGGAAGGGGAGATTGATCTATATAGAGTGGTGTTCAAACGGTATAATAGAACCTTAGTATCCCCAATGAAACAAAAAGACTGAGTAATATGTTAGAGCTCACTCCATCTTTATCCAAGGCAGTTTTGGTCAAGTCTATTTTGTATATGGCACTCTACCCAAGATTTCATTTTATAAAAGGCTTGTGCTAATAAAAAATCTTGCAAACCATTACATACTATGATTTCTGAAGTTAATTCTGACGTTATTACATGATTCAGATATGGACAAATTCCTTCTTTATGTGTGACCTATTGTCATGTTTCTAAATGCAATGCTGGTACTCAGAGGGCTCAGAGCATTCTATGCAAAGGAAGAGCAATTAACTTGATAGTTACTACCAAGAATGTGGGTTAGGCAGTAGAGAGTAATTCATAGCAGGGATGTGGGGAAGATAATTTCTAGGAAAATCAGAAGAAAAAACCAGCAGTCTAGAGATGTGGCATATTGAAGTAATTTCTAAAACCATGTGAATATTATTCATAGTATTATGAAAGAAGAAACATCCCTGGCCTCCAAGAGGTTTCTCAACGCTGATACTCCTTAAATCAGATTTCATTTCCAGTGAAGTGCTAATTTTATGAGTTACTTGTAGAAAGTTTAAGTCTCTGAGGACAAGGAAGAAAGAAGGCTGATTTCATTTTTTAGGTATCTTAGCATGTTAAGGCCACTGGCATAATTCCAGAGAAAGTGTGCATCCTTCTTTGGTCATCCTCTTGTTTAGAAAAGCAGTTGATAATTTAGAACTATTATCCCAGACATGATCTCATTTTGTCTCCCAACAATGACCTAAGGAATATCACCTTCAATTCCCACATGCATTATCACCTTCAATTCCCACATAAAAGAACTGGAGATCAGATATAATCAGTTCCCATTCCAGTTCACACAGATACTAAGTGGGGGGCCAGCATGAAATCTATCTTGATACCAAGTTTAAAATTCTTTTGCCATATTTTCAGCACATGAATTCTTCAACAAAGGAACTCTGATAAAGTTTAGAGTTCCCTTAAACTTTGTCTTTCTTCTTACAATTTCTTTGTGTCTGACATATAGTAACTACTATTTGACACAGCCTTAGCTTTGGATACATAAGTGGACAAAAAAACCTCATTTGGACTCAAATAGTAACATCTCTATTAAAAATCAACAGTTCTCTAGAAATAAACAGGTCTATTAAAAAAAACACCTTAATTTAGTGACTCAGCAAATCGTGCTGTGATAGCTTTCAGTAATTACTTTTTATTTTTGTTTTTTTAAGTGTCTATGGTAAGAGAAGCATGTAGAAAAACATCATGTTTTGCATGCCATTTTATTTTCATTGCCTCTTCTACTACTTGAGAATGTCTCCAGACTGCTGAATGTCTGGCAGGTGGACCAGTCTTAGCAAAACGTCTTGGATTGTATTAGCTGAAAACAAATGTAAAGGGACCATAAGAAGCTAGATTTCCCTCAAATGGTGCCCTGGAAGAGGGTTTATTTTTCTTGACTGTTCAATTTCTAGTTTGAGTCTTCAAAGTCCAGAATGCCAGGGCCTTGGATGCAAGTATTAGTAAAAAGCAAATTCTAATTTGGCCCCTATGGGAAGCAGAGAAAATGCCATAAAGATTTTATCTCTTTTTGTACTTGGAATTTTCTTTACTGCCTCCCCTAAGAAGAGGGTAGATGGTGTCTATTAAGAGATAATTTACTCTTGCAGCCAATTCAGAACATTTCCACAAAATCAGTCCTACCTTCCTGGGTGAGTCTAGCTGAAGATAAAGTTTCTGAAAGGATAGTCCTTAAATAAAGAGATTAAGACTACATATGCACAGCACATGGCATAAAAGAGTTCATTTTCAACCACATACTATATCCTTTCCATGGAAAATCATAGTGCATATGAAATATCCTATAGTTAAGAAATCAATTGTTCTTCGTTTATCCCAATATTTCTCAAAGTTAGTTGGCTATTGTGTTGATCCCTTGCTTGCCCTTTCCCTGCTCTTCCTGTATTAGGGAAAGGTGAAAGAGAGTGGGTATTCTAGGAAACTCTGTGTGTGTGTGTGTGTGTGTGTGTGTGTGTGTGTTCAGGCTTTCTTGCCAACTAGCTTTCTCCTGAGCTTGGTGGTAGGTCAGTAGATGGGAAGAAGGGAGAAGCCAGGGTATTCCTCCTCCCCTGCCCCACCCACTGCCTCAGTGGAGTTTCCTGCAACAGTGGTGTTTCCTTCATTAGTTTCAACCTCCCCTTGACAGACTCTCAGTGGTTCCAACTTTTACTGGGTGGTCCTAGATCCACTTTCCTTTACACTGCAGGTAGTAATGGATTCCTGCTATTGTGAAACTATGGACTGCTTTGCAAGTGGCAGGCCAGGTGGTTTTCAGAAATGTCCCTAGCATTCTGTACACCAGGACTCACAGAACATGTTCACTTATCCTGATAGCAGAGCAGTAGTTGCATAGATTTCAGAACAGTGAGAATATTGGTTATCAGCAGCATGGAATCTGTCTCTTTCTCATGTTTCTAGATTTTGGGGGATCTATTAATCTAGATAAGCGCCCTGGCCAGTTTGTTGGTAAGCAGAATGTCCTATCCTAAAGACTTTGAGCAAATGGGTTCTTAGAGCTGGATCTGTTCCTGCTGTGTGAAGAAAAATTTTTGCATCACCACTGACATCTTCTCAGCATTTTTGAGGTTTCTAACAAGTACTCATCTGCTCTATAGTCATAGGGAAAAAAAATGGAAGGTATACACCAGGTCCTAAGTTTTGTCCCACAAGAATCCCATGTTGAGATGCATAGTGATGCTTTTAGGACTGATGTCCTCTCCAGACAAACTTGAGATAATGTATCAAGTCACCTATTCCTGATCTACAGTTTGGCACTCTTTTGCAAGAAGCAGTACCAGGTATGGTAGGCTAATAATGTCCTTCCAAAGATGTCTACACCCTAATGCCCAGAACCTGATATGCTACCTTATAAGGCAAAAGGGACTTTGTACATGGATTAAGTTTAGGGTTTTAATATGGGAGTTTATCTTGTATTATCAGGTGGGCCCAATATAATCATAAGGGTCCTTATAAGAAGGCAACAGGAGAGTCATAGAGAAAAAGATATAATAATGGAAGCAGAACTGGAATTATATGAAGCCACAAGCCAAAGAATGTGGGCAGTCTCTAGAAACTGGAAAAGGCAAGGAAACAGATACTTCCCCAGAGCCCTGCTGACCCATTTTATACTTCTTCCAGGCCTGAATATAATAAATCTGTGTCATTTTGAGTCACTAAGTGTGTTATAATTTGTTGCAGCAAGGGTGCTATAATATACCAGGAGTGATGAAGGTAAAATAAAACTTGAGTAACTTAAGACTCAGGTTCCTTCAACACCCTTACATAGTCTAAATTTCTCTAGGAGGATTACTTTGGACCAGTCTCCCCATCTATGTGTCCTAGTTGGGCCTGATTTGTCATTCTCAGTTCAATCATACCTTCAGGTACTTATCTTTGAAATAATAGTTCCTATAATCATAATACCTGCTGGGCGATTTTTTTTCCTCCTTCCTTATAACATTGATGTAATATTTGGTGAATGGTTAAAATTTAATGGAAAATGCAAATAATTCTCCATGTTATCAAACTGTGTACTATCCAAATGCAGGGCCACAGAGACTTTGGGATAGCTCTTTCTATGAGAAATCTTTTGACTGCAAGGATAGTCTACTTGAAGGGCAGGGGAGAACTTTGAAAAGATAACAAAGTATCTTACAGATAGAAGCAAAGACTTAAAGACCAAGCCTTGGAAGGCAGGAGCCAGAGAAGGAGCAAGACCCAAAACAACACATATGACAATCACACTGATATAATCTCAATTCTCCCTTCTCCTTTTCTACTGGAGTCTCTCCTTTTCAGTTTTCTGTCTCTTCCTCTGTCTCTCACTTTCTCTGTCACTGTCTTTTCACTCTTTCACATACCTTGCCTTCTTTCTGAATACCAGTTTGTGCTATCCTTTTAAAGATAGGAGATTTTCTATACAATGAGGGACACAGCTGGGGGCAATAGCTTCTGTTCTCACATGGTCATAGAAGAAAGGATATTCTTCTCCGGGAAGGACACTAACTGGCTAGGTGTGGGCCATGTGCCAAGATTGTGGGATCATGTAAGAAAATGGCAGATGCTCTTTGGACCGCATGCTGCTTCAATGAACAAAGAGGATTAGGGATGGGAGAGGGGCAATGTCCTAAAAGAAGAACATGGAAAGCATGCTGAAGAAATAATGAATTTATTTAAATTCATTTAAATAAATAAAATGAAGCCTCATTTGAGGCTTGCTGGATATTTTTAAAGACCAGAGTGGACTTATGACTGATACTATAGAACATTTCTCTTCATATAGAAAGTGTTTAAGTCTGGACTCTCAGGAAAATCCACATAGTAAGATCAAAAAATTTAAACTTGAAATGACAGAGATATTCAAGTTTCTTAGTACTTGGCCAAACTTCTTATAAACTCTGTGTGTGTGTGTGTGTGTGTGTGATTATATATATATATATATATATATATATATATATCTTCTTCTTTAAACAGGAACATTAGAAATTATCATTTGTATAAAAGATTTATTCACAAACATTCAAATTCAATACTGCCAAGAACATAGCCATCTAATTTTCTAAAGCTTTAATAGTATGGATTTCCTAAACATTAGGTAATTTATAAGCACATTGTAGAATCAAAATAAATAATATTAATTTATTCACCAATTTTATAAATGCTGTAACTAAAATTTTAAAAAATACAAGTTTTATATGACACATATTCCTGAGATTGTGGGTCTTAAAATATTTGAAATTTTTAATGGTCATTATTAAAATCATTATATCAGAAAGAGATAGAAAAGTAGAGATAGTAAGAGAGGGAATTTATTTATTTATTAAAAAATGTTTTTAATCAAAAGTCATCGTTATTACTAGTTAAACTGGATTTAAGAACATGGCTTGACCTGTGCCTTATTAAGAAAGAGAATTTAAATTCTATTAAAAAAAATCTTAGGTTGGGTATGAAAAATATATTTGGGAGATAGCAGCCTCTAGGATCTTAATAAAGTGAAAACTGGAAGAAGACAGGCTAATAGGAAGAATTTTCCAGTAGAATTTATTTGTGAATCTGGTTTAAGAAAGAGATTTCATGATTAGATATTATCATTGTGTTGTTTCTGGAAAAGTTTAAGACATTTAAAAATGTGTGTTACCTTGGATAATTTAAATACTTTTCCTTTAACATTATTTATATTGTTATTTTCCTAAGAAGATCCCTTCTTAATAGGCATTCTAGAGGGATACTTTTGTCGAGCCTTTATCCAAATGACATAGATTGAATCGAATACACAAACTTCTTATAACTTGGTATCTTTATGTATGGAGAGATAAAGCAGCCTGTATAAAGGGCTAAAGAATACCAACAAAGTTAAGGAGCACTACAAAGATCTAATCTTGTTTATACAGATGGGATTACATAAATAGTTTTCTTTCTTGACATTATTGTGGCTTTACTGAGCATTATAGAAACATTACTCCAGTTTGCAGAAATTTTCACTGGCGTAAACTTGCCTGTGCTTTAAGGGAATTGTCCCCTTCTTAAGTCTGAATCCAGGAAACAGTAGTGGACACATGATAGTTATGATGTGCTTGTGACACCTAAGCTGCTCAGAGTCCATGCTTGTGGCAATGGCAAATGGCAAACACTTATATAACAGTTACTATGTGCCAGGCCATGTTCCAAACAAATTAGGCTTCCCACAAGCAGCCAGCGTAACCCCAACCACTTAAAACACCCCTAAAATCAGTTACTGCACTGCTGGCTGCCAGCTTTTTACAAAACAGTATTTTTATATTTGCAATGCAGTATAGTGAAATACTATGAGCTCTGGAGTCAGTTTGGTTCCACTGTTTATTATTTAAATTCATAAAAATTAACCTTGATGAGGCTCAGTTTCCTCATCTTAAAACTGGATAGAACACCTTCCTTCCTCCCCTTCCCATGCAGCGGGGCCAAGAAGGTCTGAATGGGACCACCAATGGTGTCAGAGCTGGAGTTCAGATCCTCTAGGGAGAAATTTGGCAGGAGGTATCAGGCTTTAGTTGGCCAGAAGCACGCACAGAGGAGTGTAAGTCAGTGTTCTTATGGAAGATGGTTACCATTGCAAGATTTACCACCTGATGATATCCCAGGGCTCACCCGAATCCCAGCAAGTTAACCAATTCCGCACTTATTCACTGCGTAAGTTTTGGAATTCTGAGGATTGATAACACACACACCACACACAGACACACACACACACACACACACGCACACAGAGAGAGAAAGAGAGAGAGAGAGATTGAATTTCCTCATTAACTCAACAGACTTTTAGGTGAGATGGAGACAGCTAAGTGGATTTGCTAGCACTTACATTCCATTCTCCAAGGATAATTTACACTAGAATGGGGAATTTATAAATTGGGAAAATATCCTAAGGGCCTTTGGAAAGGGAGAGGGTAGTTTAGGTTTAGAGTTCACATCCACTGAGTAATAACAAAATCACTGATTTTCTTTTAGTTATTATTTTGGAACTATTGAAAAGAAATTCAAATACAAAAATTACTCTCTACCATGGAAAACTGTGTGTCCTTACAATAATTTATATAGCATACCAATTCTGTTCATGGTCATTTTGTCTTTATTGTCATTCATATCTTAATATTGTAAGTCTTAATTCATATCTTAGAAACACAAATATATACCTAAAATGAAATTTAAAAAAATCTCAAATTCATACTAATAAATACATTCTGATAAAAAAAAAATTAATGAAGGGGCTACATAACCTGAAAAAAATTCCCACTAAAAACATGTAGAGGGCTGAATGAAATATTTTACATATCTTTTTAAATTTATGGCTCAGAGAAAGTAAAGTGTGAAACTGATAACCAAATCTTTAGCTGCTGTGGGCATTTGACAATCTCTAGGCCCTGAGGCTTGGGTATTATAGGTGGGGAGGGGAACTAGCAAGATGTAGAGTAGGAACTGAGACCTCAGATTAATGCCGGAACTCCTGAAGTCCTACAGCCTCAGCAAAAGTTTGCTTTATTACTCTTTATACATTTCTGTAATGTCTGGTATATTTCATTATTTTTTAAGTTCTAAAAGACTTTAAAAGCATGGGAAACTAGGGGTGTCTCAGCCAGTTAAGCATCCGGCTTTGGCTCACAGTTCATGATCTTGCAGTTCATGGGTTCCAGCCCTGCTTTGGGGGCTGTGCTGACAGCTCAGAGCCTGGAGTCTGTTTCAGATTCTGTGTTTCCCTCTCTCTCTGCCCCTTCCCCACTCATGCACTGTGTCTCTCAAAAATAAATAAACATTAAAAAAAAAAAGCATGAGAAACTACCCCTCACCACCCCCCCCCACCCCTGCTTCAGGGTTATATAAACTAATCCTAATTCACTTAGTTATCTATTAGAGTGAATTTTTATCTTAACAATTTAAAAATTTTTATTTTAGTAATTTTTAATTTAACAATTTGATGCATAGTGGTGTCATAAACATTAAATAATCAGTTCTAAAGGACGGGGAGTGTGACATGGATAAGCCCAACTATTGGCTATCTAAAAGTAATTTCTTCCTAGGTTTTGACAGTTTCACAGTCCACTCATTCAAACAGCATAAGCAGGGTACAGGTTATTCTCACTAATTGAAAGTGTTTAATGCATGGGTTGAAGCCACTTCCTAGTTACTCCAACATCCCCACTTTTTACTATCTTCTGGTGATCTTCAAGAAGAGTCCTTTGGCTATTTCCCATCAGTGAGATAAACCCCATTCCAGTGCAGATGACCTACTCAGGGAACACAAAAGCTTGGGCACAACTAGATTCTGACTATATATGCTCTTCCTCAATCTGGCTTTGGTGGTGTAGCCACTTAACAAAACTGGATGCATCTTTACAAATACAGTGTTTCCTTGAAGCATCATCTAAAATAACTAAGAGTGGGCACCAAAATGTTAGCAGTCCTGAGGAGACTGGATGTATATTTGTTGTATTAATTAGAATAGTAACCCTCATTATGTGATGGGAAAAAAAATTCTAAACACTTTCAGTTTATCTTATTTATTCCTGAAAACATTCCAGAAGAAATATATAATCATTTCCATCTTATAGATGAGGAAATTGAGGATCAGAGATGTTATATATTTTGCCAGCATATTAAGATGATGATACAATTAGTTGTGAGCCAGGATTTGGATCAGGGCAGTTCACCTCCCCAAACACAGGGTTCTAGGTCTTTTATTTTCTCAGCCATTAAGGATCTTCCTGGATTTGCCAGGCAGATATATGTATGGGTATATTGGTTGTCTTCATCTTAGCTAACCTCAGGGTAAGTGCTAGGGAAATACCTAGGCTTATATGAAAAGAATCTTTTTGTCCTGGTTTTGATCTAACTTTCTGGCAGGCTTGTTAAGATTTGTCTTAACATGTACATTTCCTTTGCCAAAGCACACGTGGTATGTTTGTACATATGGTCTCATTTTTATGATCTTTTAACCTTTACATATTTTAAATACTTCATGGTGGGGTTAATTATTTGTGGTGACCAAGATTGGCAGATGGTCTGATGGGGCCATGTTTGGAATCCCTAAGGAATGAGAGGATTGATACCCTGTGGAACATACTTTCAAAGATAAATATATAAATGTAAAGAAGAAATTTTTGACACACTCATAAATGAACAGAGCCTCATGATATCTCATGATAAATCAATAAATTTATTCTGGGATTATCACTATATTTTGAGATTGGCCTTATTTTGATTCCAACCATTTTTAGAATGAATTAATATTGAGTAATGTGAATTGCTTAGAAAATGATCATTTAACTATTATTTGTCCTTGTATATTCTGAACACACAGTTGGGTTGGAAGAGTTGAAATAATGAAAACAGTAAGATTGGCTAAAGGAGTTAAACCTTCTTGAGCCTTAAAAATATGCCTCAGGCAACTTGATGGTGAGATCTCTAATGTCATAGAATTACAAATAACTTTAAAGCAGTTTTAGCTACAAAATGTGACAGTAAACCAAGTTCTCACCCTTCTAGAAACCCTTTGACAAGGAGGTTGGAATGAAATAAACAAAGGTAATAAAGCGCCAAGTGGAGCCAAAATCAGGAGGCATGTTCTCTCTAAAGACCTGATATAAATTAAACCTTATATGGTATATGTATATTATATGTTTACCACTGCTTAGCTTCAACAAACCATCAGTGGACACATGAGTCTGCTTTTAGAAGTAGTTGAGAGGCCATGTTCTTAGGTACAGTTTCCTGAGGTTTGGATCCAGTGAATAAGGTCATGCTCCTAAATTCTGGATACTTGGAAGGCTTCTTTACCTACTCTACAAACAAGGGGCATATTTTTCCTCCAGGGAACATTTGGCAATGTCTGGAAAAGTTTTTGTTTGTCACAACTGGGAAAGGAGGTGCCTCTGGCATCTAGTGAGTAGAGACCAAAGTTGCTGTTACGCATTCAACAATACACCAGCGAGTCCCCCACAAGAAAGAATAATCAACCCCAAATGTAGTAGTGCTGAGATTGAGAAACCCTGCCATAAACCCAGATCACTGAAGCTGGTTTTTATATATCCCAGGCTGCTTTGCGATTGGATCCTAGAAAAGTCTCTCACATTGTGTAGCTAATTTAAAAAGTCAATCTGAATATAGTGTTTAGGGTGGAATATAGTCTCCAGGTTGATTAATAACTGTCCTGAAATGTAATGTAAGCTAATCTTGATAAATTTGTTAACTGTCAGCAAAGCCCTCTTTGAATAAATCTAGTGTATATTTTATTCCATATTTAAAAGTGCAACTATTTAATAGTTTAATACACCTTTTGCTGTCTACAAATTATAGCTCTATTAATTTATTGTTCAAAATTTGTAACAGATACTTGCTTGGTGAACAGCAATTCTGAGTTTTGCAGAACAAGGTTCACACGAGGAACAAGTGGAATTTAGATAAAGCTATCTCATGAAATATCATTAGAAAAGACTTCAATACCTCAAGGAAAATGCAGCCAAGCACTACATCATTTGTGGCTTTTGACTGCATGGTCACAAATTGATAACTGGTTCACTGGCCCACAGTGGATGTATGTATACTCTTTAATACTGATGCTTAGACAGTAATTGCTTCATGACAGTCAGGATTAATAGAAATTATCTCCAGATTAAACTCTGCAGTAGGTTAAAAAGGAGATGTTCTACACCTTCGTCATCCCCACTCCTACTCTTGTTTCTTAACTTGCTTCTCAATTATCTGATATTTCTCTTAAAGGGCCAGGTACATTTATCTTTTGTCAGTTTCTTGCCTGTTTAGGCTGCTACAACAAAATATCACTTACTGGGTGAACTATAAACAACAGAAATTTATTTTTCATAGTTCTGGAGGCTGATATGTCCAAGATCAAGGTATTGTCATGACTGGTGATGGTCTTCTTCCTGGTTCATAGCTGGCATCTTTTTGCTATGTCCTAACATGGTGGAAGGGGCAAGAGATCTCTCTAGAACCTCTTTTCTAAGGCACTAATCTTATTCATGAGGGCTCCACACTCTTAAGCATCTCCCACATCCCTACCTTTTAATATCATCATCTATAGGAGTTAGAATTTCAACATATGAATTTGGGAGGAACACAGATATTCAGACCACAGCACTCATCGAATAGAGAAAAAATGTATCTTTCATGTGATTTTGTTTTTTGATTTTATTATTTGAAACAAGGAGTGGCTTAAATAAACCACTGGTCCTATTACTCAAGTACATCAGATAGAATTCCTTACATTAATTACACTATCATCAAATTTATTTTTGGCTGATGTTGTATAATCTTATTTGTTCACTTTTACTTAATAAATAATTTACCCTGTCAAGATACTAGGAAGTGGTATTACTGAAGCAAGTTGTGTAGGAGATCTATTGAATGTTCTTTTCTTTGTTGTTGTTGTTGTTGCTTAGGGATTATTGGCGTTTTAATTTTTTTCCAGCCTAAAATCATTACAGCCATGCTGAATGGAACAAAGAAAGGGTAGATAGGTAAGAGTTTACTGAGCAGTGATGGTTGAACTAAGACCTTAATGACAGCAAGGATCCAGTCATGGGAAGATATATGGGAAAGGTGTTTTAAGTAGAAGAAAGAACAAGAACACAGGCCCTGGAGGACGAAGTTGGTGAGTTCAAGGGGCTGAAGATAGATCTCAATGGCTGGAGCACAAGGAACAACAGAGAGAATGGCTGGAGACCATGGCAAGCAGTGGGCAGGGCCCTGATTGTGCAAGGCTATATAGCACAGATTTTATTCCATATGCCATGGTGAAGCAGAAACAAAATGCTTGTCTCAGGAGCCTCTTGCCCTTCACTTCTGTTAAGACCATGTCCTTGAGAGGTTCTTTAGCTTGTGAGAAGATATAACGCAAGTATTATTGCCTGAATTAACTGAATTGGCACAAGTGAAAGTTATTGGAAAAGTGCAGACAGACAACACAAAATCTCAGAATTAGTTCAGGAACACACCACCTAATTAGATACATAATTGTGAAAGGACTCACCATTCCCAAGGTTCTGATTTCAAATTATCTCAGACCTCATGGAACTTGGTTATACTGAGTGAGATCTTCCAGAGAGGTTGTTAAACATTTGGTCTGTAGAGCGAAGTCTTAACTTATTGTGTTTGGGCTAGAAACATTATTCAAGGTGTTCCACAGAGTTTTGGCTTTGCAGTATGCTCTTCCGGTTCAAATCTTAGCTTTCCATTTAACTAGTTAAAGACATTGAAATACATTATTCCACATTTTTATGCCACAGATTCCTCATCTGTAAAGTGGAGATAATGGAACTTAACTCACAGTGTTTTGGGGGAATAAGTGAATACATTTCATTTAGGACAGGTTCCAGAACAGTGCCAGATAAATAGTAATAAACAAATGTCAGTTAGCTATTGTTATCCTCATTGTTGATGAGGACCACCATTTCTCTCTCTCTCTCTCTCTCTTTTAACAGTGTCTTAGACCTTTGGGCCCATTCTCAAATGAGCATTTATTTTAGGTACTGAACATTGAACTTGACTCTTTCCCTTCCCCTCCAAGATGGATCGTCTTAAATTTGAGGGAAGTTTAGGACAGAGTTTGACTCTAAGTTTTATTCTTAGAACAGCAACTATTTAGGAAGGATCTAGGAAGCATTTTTTTTCCCTCTCCAATAAGACTTCAACTGTTGGATGATAGGAAATTTGTGTGGTAGAGAAATGAGTAGTACTTTTGGGGTCCTCCATCCCCCAAAGCATGACAACGATGAAAGGAAGACTAAATACAGTCAAGATTACACAATTCTAATATAAATTAGAATTGTGTGTGACCTTGAGAAACAGTACAATCATACAACTGGAGGCACTGAGTTGAATAATCTGTGAAGCACATTTTAGCTTTAATATTCTATAGTTTAGAATATGCTTTCTACTTCACATCCTTTATCTTGGGTCTTAAACTATGGAGGAAGAGAAAGCATATTAGGAAAAAAAACAATGGAAAGAGAAATATAAGGGGGAATAAAAACAAAGGAGGAGTAGGTTATTAGGAAAGGAGTACAGTAAGAAATAGCAAGTAAAGGTAGACAGGTTCAGACAAATGGCTGATACTTTTAAACATCCACAATATGATAGACCCTGGGGATATGTTGATGGCCAAGCCCTCATTGAATTTACAGGTGATTGCGGAATATGTAAACAGACAGCCACAAAGAGAACACTAGAAGCTAACATCATCTGGAGAGTAAGGGGGGGATACTCTGAAAAAGAGTGCTGGGTTGGAGGCAGAGCATTCTGGGTAGAGAAAATAGCATTTACAAAAGCTATGAGATAGTAGAGAGCTTGGAATTTTCAAGTACTGAGGGATTTCATGTGTGGTTGTGACCAGGAAGAAAATGAAGCAAGAAAAGATAAGCATATCCTCTAAAAACCAACTAGTGGGTGCAGATGAAAATCATTCCATTTCATCCCCTCCCGTATCGGCTGCAGTGTGGAATGGCCACATGTGGTTTTACCTTCCCCAGTTGACTATCCATCATCCTATAATAAGCAGTAACACATATCCTAGCCTGGTCATCCCCAGAGAATTCCTTCCAGGTCATCTGAGGGCAAAAGAGAATGCTGTGCTCTGACAGGGAGAAATTCCTCAGTAGAGAAAAGAAGTAAGGAGAGAATGTTAAACATGTCTCCATATGTTTCCTCCTTGCCCTCATTCTTGCTTCTCATGCAAAGTGTTTTCTCTTTTCCTTAGATTCTCTCTTCCACACTCTAGAAAAACTTTTCCCCCTTTTTTCTTTTTCTTTTCTTTTCCCTTTTTGGCCCAAATCATAGTACTGAAAATGTAAAACCTGCAGTTTTGGGTATGTTACCAAAGGAAACAGTTTTACTTAAAATCTTGTTTTTGCCAAAATATTTTCAAAGTAGCTGGAGAGTTGTCAAACCACAGTGGCTCTCAGCTGTGTTTCCTTCTAGCATTTCCCCAGGTTCTCCCAGAACAGCACTCAGTAATTGGATATTATTTGAAGAGGAGGGGAGAAAACACTGCACGAGACAGTGTGTAGATTTAAGAATTATACTTTGGGTGCTGAAGGCCAGAGATCCAGAGGTGCTCAGCTGCTAAACTCCAGGGCTGCGTGACTCTGTCATTCCTGGATATAGCTTTCGGCAAGGAGACCTAGAGGAAACATGCTGGTAACTGTCAATTTTTAGATTGTCATTCCAAAGTCTTTAGATTGTTTTCTGCCTTTGTTACATGTCTTTTACTGGAAGAATCTATTCTGATACACACAAAAAATTACTGAACACATCTTGAAATGACTTCGTCCTTGCAGGTATTTACAGGCTTTCCCTGTCCTTAGCTGTCTCTTCCAATTCTAGCTAGCATTTGTGGGTTTTATGTACCAGTGAAATTATTTAACAGTAAGCAATCAGCCTTTATTCTCCTCCAACAACTTTCTTCCAAGACCCTGAAGGAGGTACAAACTCATTATTTATGGACTTCTGAAAGCAGAGGCAGAAGTTCCCATGTCTATTTAACTCACTCAGCAACTGAAGTTCAGAAAAGTGACATGACTTTTCTAAGGTCATTCAACAGGTCAAAACTACTATTTCCTTATAATATGCTTCTAATCCACTTGATTGTAAGAATAAAATAAAGCAAATTAAATCATAATAAAAATAATTTTAATAACTATATATAATTATCAATAATCACTGACAATAGATTGGACCTCAGGGTTCAAGTGCTACCACCTCCAATCTATTTTTACTGGATCTACTATTATATCATTAGGGTCCTGGCAGAAAACAGATGGCATCCTCTGAAGCAGTAACATAAAGAAGTTAAATGGAGTCGATAGTGTCAAGGGAACCAATGAGAGGTGGCAAAGCACCCAGGACTGGTAACAGTGAGAAACAGTTGTCACTCCATCATTCCTAGGCCTAGAGAGCAAGGGAAGAAGTGGTGACCAGAGCATGTGAAACCTTTTAGAATAGCAGAGGGGGCTGCCTGACATGGACATGAGCTGGGAGACCTTCCCAACCCACGACCTTGCTTTTCTCTTCTCTGCTCTCCTGCAAATGACTCCTATTGGCCAAAACCAACAAGAAGCTGGAGGATAAAGAAGCATGGGTAATGCTGTCTGGAGTGCTTGGATCTCTTCTCCTTATATACCATTTATATGCTGATAACAGCCAGGTTTTTATTTGGACTTTTTTGCATTTCAATTTAATGAACTGAATTTCAAGTTTCTACTTGGTATCTCCTAACTGAGCACCTGAGCTTCTTCCCTCACAATTTCTGTTCCTCCCACAGTCTCTTGCATCTCAGTTACTTGTTTTTTTACCAGCTGAAGTTCAAAAATCTTGGAGATATCCCTAACTCCTTTCTTTCTCATTTCAGCATTTTGTCCTTCAGCAAATCTTACTAACTCTCCTTCAGTAGCTACCTGGAATCCTATCACTTCTCACTGTTTTAAAAGTTTTTTAATTTTTAAATGTATTTATTTATTCAAGGGAGAGAGAGAGCATGTGAGCAGGGGAATGGCAGAGAGAGAAAGGGAGAGAGAATCCCAAGCCAGCTCTGCATGGACAGTGGGGCTCAAACTCATGAACTGTGAGATCATGACCTGAGCTGAAATCAAGAGTTGGACGCTTAACTGACTGAGCTTAACTGACTAACCCAGGTGCCCTTCACTGTTTTAATACTACGTCCACAGTCTGAGTCCTAACCATCTCTTGCCTGGAATATTACACTGGATACACTGCTTCCACCTTTACCCTTTTTAGTTTCTATACAGAAACTAAAGTGAACCCTTAAAAAACATAAACTAGACCATGTCAGACTTCTATTCAGAATGTCTAATAGCCCATTTCACTCAAACAAGAGAAAGTAAATCTTTAAAATGGCTTCTAAGATCTTCCATCCATCCTCTTAATTCTCTGGTATCATTTCCTATCACTTCCTGCTCTTTAATCCACTCTGCTAACACCACACTCTGTGCCATGCCTAAAACAAACTGCAAACACTTTCACCTCTCAACAGTGTTTGCACTTGCTGCTTACTCTTCCTGGTACACTCTTCCTCCAAATATCTGCATGGTTCAGTCCCAAATCTTCACATTTTGTTGAAATGTCACCTTCTCAATAAAGCCTTGCCCGACTACCTTATATTAAAATGTAATCCCCCTCCATCCTACCATTCTCAGTTCACTTCTCTATTTCACTTTTCTCCACGGCACTTATGACCATCTGACACATTTTACATGTAGTTTAGACTTCTCCTGCTTATACCACCATCCCCACTATCATCAAAGATCTATCATGCTCACAGGAATATGAAGAGACATGAGCAACTGTCAAAGATAGAAAGAAGTCTACTTTTTTGTCTTCATAGTTCTTGACTTGATAGTACTTGGCACAGGAATATATAAATGCTCCTACCTTGAACCAGAGAGTTTTAAATATATCCAGAGTAGCCTAGCGACAAGGGTTTAAATCTGAAATCAAGGCAACATTTGAGCCCTTTCTGTAGAAACAAGTTAAAGGGATTCTAGAGATCTCCTTGGAAGCTGGGAGAACCAAAGAGAGGGGTTAATAAAAATATTATCAGTAGATTACCTGAAATCCCTCAGGGCCAGGGCATATCCTAAGAACAAACTATACACCACAGCATTGCTGAAATCTGAGACAATGTCACAAGTTAAAGAACTGTGAGAAAATGAGAAAGGCTTCATAACAGAAGCCTGGAGGATTCGATATATTCTATCTGGTCTTGGCAAATGTTCAATCAAAAAAACTCACAGGCTATATTTCTCAGCCTTATTTTAAAGATTTTAATGTATAAGGTTTTAAAAGTAGTAGAGTATGTAAGGCCTCACATAACCTGGATACCAAAACCAGTAAAATGATAAAGTTGTTGAAAAATAGTTCTGACTTCTCCACTACTGAGTTAAAGAAATAACAATAAACTGATATTTACTGAATGAATACAAAAAGCTGTATCCAATTTCAGCAGAATGGAAAACCTGGAAAGAAATTAATTACCATTGGGGGTTTTCCTTATACAAAGAATAGAATTAGGCATTATTAAATAATATGATTTCAGGGGCTCAAGAGGCCTCAACAGGAAAAGAAACCCGTTTTATAAGCTTGATGAATCCTAAAGTCCTATATTCCACAATTTAACTCTTTTACTTAAGGATTTAATCCTGCTTACATGCAACTACCCCTTGGGTAAGGTCCCTCACCAGTTATTTATTCCTTAAAGTGAAAAAAGAATTTGAGACAGGGGAAATAATGTTAGGATATAAGGATTTTGAGAAGCGTGTGATCCAGGAAACAAAGGATTAAGAGATTCAGACAACAAACTTCACTTATCTCATAGTTTTGCCTGGATTCAGCATCACTACATCTGTTTTGCAGATTCCTCATCTCCAAGATTAAATGTCTTTTTGGTAAGTTGTCATTTCAGAGACCCAGGTCAGCTTTCATATATCTGGACATGGAGTTAGGGAATGGCAGGAGAGTGGTGACTATCAGATGTGTGAATTACACAGTCCTCCCTTTATTTCCTAACTCACCCTCTCATTTGTGTCTTTATAATTAACTCAGCACAATCAATGAGACTATTAGAAATTTAATCACAGAAGAAATTGATAGTGATGACTAAAATCCATTCAATACCCTCAGTACATGAATGGATTTCAATTACTCAGCCTTTTTTTCCAGTTATCCAAATTTCCACACAGGAAGATAACTCATTTTAAGGAGTATGCTCATTATGCTCATTTTCACAGCAATTTTCCTCTAAGAAACCTGGGTTGCTTGATCAATACCAGATATTGAACTATAGTAAAGGACTTATTGAGGAAACATAACAGCAAATATAGGATTATAGAAGCTTCCACCCTAAACTATTAATGAATATAAGTAACATTAACAAAGAAAAGAGAAACAATCCTCTAACAAGAAAAGGTATGCAATGATGAATTCTAAATTTTAGAGTACCTTTGGATAATGAAGATTTTAATAATAATGTAAGATTTCCCTACCTACCACCTCCTCCTCCAAATACAACACACACACACACACACACACACACACACACACACAGAGTGAGAGAGAGAGAGAAGAGAGAGAGAGATAATAAGCAGAAGCTGTACCATGGGGAAGAAAGTGAGTGGACAAATTCCTGAAAAGTTTCTCGATGGCCGATGGGAGAGGATGGAAAGGTAGGTGAATGAGAAGGTGAAAAAACTAAAAAAAAGTCACAATTTGCTTTTTCTGGCTTACAACAACATGAGAGAAATACTTCAGGAAGAATTATCCAGAGCTAATTGTCTATAATAAATAAAAGTTTGGAAAAATGAAAGATGAGAATAAAAGGAAAATACCACTCCTCAAAACACTGGATACTTTTCCATCATAGCTAAAAAGCATCACATTGATTGTTGGAAGAACTTCTGAATTTTTAGTATTTCCCCAATGTAACCACAACTGTGGGTGGGGAACAAAAGATGGCTGGGGAATGGTGAGCTAAGTAGTGATGTTTTCATATAGCCAAAGACTTAATGAAGATAAACTGAAGGACTCACTCTAAAAAATGGGTTAATAATCCAGTACCCTCATGGATCTGGAGGTTCCCCTCAAAGAAACAAGAGTAAAATCTGAGGAAAGATGTTTAACAAAGTTCCAACGAAAAAGGTTAAAGACAAAATATGTGAATAGAATCAAGGCACATGTCTAGCTCTTCTTTCTCACCTCCATCCCACCACTGCCCCTTTCTAGGTAACTAAAAAGCCAAAGATAGAATTGAGTCAAATATTCAGTGAGGTTACAAAAAAGACCAGATCAAGTAGAAAGCTGGCAGGGAGAAACTATCCATATATTTGGGAAAAGAAATGGCAAAGTGAAACAGAGCCACTACACCAAAACAATACAGAAAAACAAGCAAAATTTTAAAAAATGTAAGCACATAATTTTGCAACCCAGGAAAATAATTCACTTTGGATGAAGACATCAATAATAAAAAAATCTTTATGCATTAAATAAAATTAGAGAAAAGATTATTATTATTATTATTATTATTGCTTGGAGAGAGAGAGAGAGAGAGAGAGAGAGAGAGAGAACGCATGCATTAAGTAAAGGAGGGGGCACGGGGAGAGGGAGAGAGAATCTTAAGCAGACTCCACGCTGAGCACAGAGCCCAGCACAGGGCTTGATCCCATAACCTTGGGATCATGACTTAAGCTGAAATCAAGAGTTGGATGCTCAACCAACTGAGCCATCCAGGTTCCCCAAAGATGAAATTTTTGAAAGAAGAAATCATGCTGAAATGATCGCAACAAAAATAAGGTAAAAGTGAGACTGGATGATGAACTGGAGGCAAAACAAAATTATAGTAAGACCAATTAATTATTTATAAGCAGCAAGTAATGAATGAGAACAACAAAAGAGCAAGCTGAGGATGAGCTCTAGAAAATGCTGCAGAATGCAGTTAAAATAGACAAAATGATAAAAGGAAGTAAGGAGGAGCTATAGTGATAGACAACAAAGACCAATCATGTATAGATAAATTGGTGTCCTTGAGGTAGTATACAGAAATGATGGAACAGAAAAAAAACTTTAAAGATAAAATGAGAGAACTGAACTTGCCATTTACAAGTGCAGTATACTGTTCTAGGATAATTTCATAGAAAATGATCAGTACTGAGACATAGCCTACTGAAAAGATTGGACTTAAAGTATTAAACAAAAAAAGAATCCAATTTCCAGTTTTAGCTTCAACACGTAGAATTTAAAAGCCATCACTACTGTCCTATAAAAACAAACAAACACAGTTGAGCAAACTGCAAATCAATGACTCTCCTTGGGCCTATTAGAGAAGGAGGTCACAGGGCAAACTACTAAGCATACACTCTGTAGGATATCTGCAGAGGCAGGCAAACACAGAGGTCCACAGCTGATATCGGTTTACCTGGAACAGAAGCTGCTAAGGTCAAAACACTTAAGTGGTAAGTTTGAGGAACTGCTGATTCCTGAGTGGGGACTAGCATGGATGGAAAATTCCTGGGGACTACAGTCCAAGATGAACCTGCACTTTCATGGCTTTTACCTCTGGGACCCCATCCAGTTCTCAGGTGAAAACCAATAAAAATTCCCTAGTGTTTCTGACAGTGGGAGGTGGAAAGTAACCATTCTGAAACAAATTCAGAGCATTCCCCATAACAAAGGCCTATTCTTCAAAAGAAAACATTATCAAAGCCTTATTCCATGTGAGGGAAGGGCAATTACACATTCCAGCCTTCTCTAGACTTCCAGACTCATCTAAGAGGGGGAAAAGATAAGAAACACTTGTGAAGGTCACAGCCCAGGGATGTAAACCTATGAAAAGCCAGACTTAATCATAATATTATAGAACATTACCCCCAGGTTATTGCCACATTGACAAGGCTCTAGTATCCTAACAATGGTTTGCAGACGAAAGAGCTGCAAGTAGCAGACTCTATTTGTAAAAGGGGTTCTTAGGGAAACCCAAGGAGAGCAGGAGA
Source organism: Panthera uncia (assembly GCF_023721935.1). Taxonomy (NCBI): domain Eukaryota; kingdom Metazoa; phylum Chordata; class Mammalia; order Carnivora; family Felidae; genus Panthera; species Panthera uncia. The sequence goes on along the minus strand of NW_026057946.1, from coordinate 58,060 downwards.
GACAAAAGCAAGGACACTAGAGGAAATTGAAGGCTCTGGCATCTACAGGTAGAACAAACATTAGACACAACCCAATTCCTAACCAGATTAATATTAAACCTCACACTATACAACACATTTACCTCAGTTTCTATCACCTGATACACCATGTCCAGTTTTCCACAACAACAAAAATCCCAAGTTGTGCTAATAGGCAAGAAAAAAAAATAAAAAAACTGTCTGAAGCAACAAAGCAAGCAAGGGGTTAATTCTCCAAGAAGACATAATCTTTAGCCTGTTTGTACTTTAACAATAGAGCATACAAATATATAAGGAAAAAACTGATAGACCTCTAAGGAAAAACAGACAAATCCACTACTATAGCTGGAAATTTTAACACCCCTCTTTCAGTAATTGATACATCAAGCAGGAGGAAAATCAGTAAGGACAGGGTTGACCAGAAGAGCAACGTCAAGCAACTGGATTTAACTGACATTTATAGAATCTCCCATCCAACAACAAAAGAATGCACAGTCCTCTGAAGCTCATATGGAACATTCACCAACAGAGACCAAATTCTGGGACATAAAAGAAGTCTTAAAAAACAAATTATACAAGGTGTTTTCAGACCACAGTGGAATTAAACTAGAAATCAATAACAAGACAGCTATAAATAAAGATAGCTATATATCACCCAAAATATGTGAGGATTAAATAACAAACTTTCAAGTAACACTTGGATCAATGAAGAAGTCTCAAGAAAAACTTAAATTGGAGTAGCTGCATTACCTCTCTCTTAACACACGAACACACACACACACACACACACACACACACACACAGTCCTAGTGGTTCTACTTCTCAGATTGAACCCTGAATGGTAAAGAACTTACTATGAAAAGTAGTTCCTAAGGAACATGATCTCAAACAAGAGTTCTTAAATTGATTCTGGGGATTTTTTGGTTCTCTGATATAGTTAGATTTAAGGGCATTGATGACTATTTCCAATGGTAAAGGCAACACTGTTGTTGATGGCATTCAGTGGCAAAAGAGCTACTCAAATTATTACCTGTAATAAGGTGTCTATAGAAGGCAAGGCTTTGGGTTGCAAAATATTTTCTGCCACAGAAAAGGTTAGTGAAAATAAGTATAATGGAGTTGGTTGATTGCTTCTAAGTGTGTAGAGAATTTAGGGGAAAAAATTATGAAAAGAAGGCTTTAAAGTCCCAGCTCAGGGTACTGCTTCTATAACTACTCTCAAAGAAACTCCTATCTCCTATAGTAGCAAGGCTGACATTTCTGAAAACCAAAACCAAAGTCCACTCTGATATGTAGCTGAATTACAAGACAAATTGAATTCTCACTTATAGAGTCTCACTTGTTAACATTAAGATGCTGATTGGGAGGAAAATGGCGGTGTAGGAGGACGCTGGGCTCACCACGCCTCCTGACGCTGATTACTTAGATTCCACCTACACCTGCCTAACTAACCCAGAAAACTACCAGAAGACTAGCAGAACAGAGTCTCCAGAGCCAAGCGCAGACGAGAGGCCCACAGAAGAGGGTAGGAAGGGCGGAGAGGCGGTGCGCCCTGCACGGACTGGCGGGAGGGAGCCGGGGCAGAGGGGGCAGCCTGCCGGCCAAGCAGAGCCCCCAAGTCTGGCTTGCAAAAGCGGAGGGGCCCGAGGGACTGTGTTCCGACAGCAAGCACAACTTAGCATCTGGGAGGTCATAAGTGAACAGCTCTGCTCGGGAAGCCGGAAGACTGGAGGACAAAGGGAGGGAGAGTTGCTGAGCCCCAGGACGACAGAGCTCAGTTTGGTGGGGAACAAAGGCGCTCGCCAGCGCCATCTCCCCCGCCCATCCCCCAGCCAAAATCCCAAAGGGAACCAGTTCCTGCCAGGGAACTTGCTCACTCAACTGGGCGCAAACACTCAACTCGGTGCTTCCGCGGAGCCACCCCTTCGGCAGCGGGTCTGACTCCCCTCCGCTGCCACAGGGCCCCTCCTGAAGTGGATCACCTAAGGAGAAGTGAGCTAAGCCTGCCCCTCCTGCCCCCGTGCACCTTGCCTACCCACCCCAGCTAATACGCCAGATCCCCAGCACCACAAGCCTGGCAGTGTGCAAGTAGCCCAGACGGGCCACGCCACCCCACAGTGAATCCCGCCCCTAGGAGAGGGGAAGAGAAGGCACACACCAGTCTGACTGTGGCCCCAGAGGTGGGCTGGGGGCAGACATCAGGGCTGACTGTGGCTCCACCCACCAACTCCAGTTATACACCACAGCACAGGGGAAGTGCCCTGCAGGTCCTCACCACTCCAGGGACTATCCAAAATGACCAACGGAAGAATTCCCCTCAGAAGAATCTCCAGGAAATAACAACAGCTAATGAACTGATCAAAAAGGATTTAAATAATATAACAGAAAGTGAATTTAGAATAATAGTCATAAAATTAATCGCTGGGCTTGAAAACAGTATAGAGGACAGCAGAGAATCTCTTGCTACAGAGATCAAGGGACAAGGAACAGTCAGGAGGAGCTGAAAAACGCTTTAAACGAAATGCAAAACAAAATGGAAACGACGACGGCTCGGATTGAAGAGGCAGAGGAGAAAATAGGTGAACTAGAAGATAAAGTTATGGAAAAAGAGGAAGCTGAGAAAAAGAGAGATAAAAAAATCCAGGAGTATGAGGGGAAAATTAGAGAACTAAGTGATACACTAAAAGAAATAATATACGCATACTTGGTATCCCAGAGGAGGAAGACAGAGGGAAAGGTGCTGAAGGGGTACTTGAAGAAATAATAGCTGAGAACTTCCCTGAACTGGGGAAGGAAAAAGGCATTGAAATCCAAGAGGCACAGAGAACTCCCTTCAGATGTAACTTGAATCGATCTTCTGCACGACATATCATAGTGAAACTGGCAAAATACAAGGATAAAGAGAAAATTCTGAAAGCAGCAAGGGATAAACGTGCCCTAACATATAAAGGGAGATCTATAAGACTCGTGACTGATCTCTCTTTTGAAACTTGGCAGGCCAGAAAGGATTGGCACGAGATCTACAATGTGCTGAACAGAAAAAGTATGTAGCCGAGAATCCTTTATCCAGCAAGTCTGTCACTTAGAATAGAAGGAGAGATAAAGGTCTTCCCTAACGAACAAAAACTGAAGGAATCGTCACCACTAAACCAGCCCTACAAGAGATCCTAAGGGGGATCCTGTGAGACAAAGTACCAGAGACATCACTACAAGCATAAATCATACAGACATCACAATGACTCTAAACCCGTATCTTTCTATAATAACACTGAATGTAAATGGATTAAATGCGCCAACCAAAAGACATAGGGTATCAGAATGGATAAAAAAACAAGACCCATCTATTTGTTGTATACAAGAGACTCATTTTAGATCTGAGGACACCTTTAGATTGAGAGTGAGGGGATGGAGAACTATTTATCATGCTACTGGAAGCCAAAAGAAAGCTGGAGTAGCCATACTTATATCAGACAAACTAGACTTTAAATTAAAGGCTGTAACAAGAGATGAAGAAGGGCATTATATAATAATTACAGGGTCTTTCCACCAGGAAGAGCTAACAATTATAAATGTCTATGTGCCAAATAACGGAGCCCCCAAATATATAAAACAATTATGCAACCTTATTGATAAGAATGTGGTAATTGCAGGGGACTTTAACACTCCACTTACAGAAATGGATAGATCATCTAGACACATGGTCAATAAAGAAACAAGGGCCCTGAATGATACATTGGATCAGATGGACTTGACAGATATATTTAGAACTCTGCATCCCAAAGCAACAGAATATACTTTCTTCTCGAGTGCACATGAAACATTCTCCAAGATAGATCATATACTGGGTCACAAAACAGCCCTTCATAAGTTTACAAGAATTGAAATTATACCATGCATACTTTCAGACCACAATGCTATGAAGCTTGAAATCAACCACAGAAAAAAGTCTGGAAAACCTCCAAAAGCATGGAGGTTAAAGAACACCCTACTAACGAATGAGTGGGTCAACCAGGCAATTAGGGAAGAAATTAAAAAATATATGGAAACAAACGAAAATGAAAATACATCAATCCAAACGCTTTGGGATGCAGTGAAGGCAGTCCTGAGAGGAAAATACATTGCAATCCAGGCCTATCTCAAGAAACAAGAAAAATCCCAAATACAAAATCTGACAGCATACCCAAAGGAAATAGAAGTAGAACAGCAAAGGCAGCCTAAACCCAGCAGAAGAAGAGAAATAATAAAGATCAGAGCAGAAATAAACAATATAGAATCTAAAAAACTGTAGAGCAGATCAACGAAACCAAGAGTTGGTTTTTTGAAAAAATAAACAAAATTGACAAACCTCTAGCCAGGCTTCTCAAAAAGAAAAGGGAGATGACCCAAATAGATAAACATGAATGAAAATGGAATTATTACAACCAATCCCTCAGAGATACAAACAATTTTCAGGGAATACTATGAAAAATTATATGCCAACAAATTGGACAACCTGGAAGAAATGGACAAATTCCTAAACACCCACACTCTTCCAAAACTCAATCAGGAGGAAAGAGAAAGCTTGAACAGACCCATAACCAGCGAAGAAATTGAATCGGTTATCAAAAATCTCCCAACAAATAAGAGTCCAGGACCAGATGGCTTCCCAGGGGAGTTCTACCAGACATTTAAAGCAGAGATAATACCTATCCTTCTCAAGCTATTCCAAGGAATAGAAAGGGAAGGAAAACTTCCAGACTCATTCTATGAAGCCAGTATTACTTTGATTCCTAAACTAGACAGAGACCCAGTAAAAAAAGAGAACTACAGGCCAATATCCCTGATGAATATGGATGCAAAAATTCTCAATAAGATACTAGCAAATCGAATTCAACAGCATATAAAAAGAATTATTCACCATGACCAAGTGGGATTCATTCCTGGGATGCAGGGCTGGTTCAACATTCTCAAATCAATCAACGTGATACATCACATTAATAAAAGAAAAGATAAGAACCATATGATCCTGTCAATTGATGCAGAAAAGGCCTTGGACAAAATCCAGCACCCTTTCTTAATAAAAACCCTCGAGAAAGTCGTGATAGAAGGAACATACTTAAACATCATCAAAGCCATATGAAAAGCCCACAGCTAACATCATCCTCAATGGGGAAAAACTGAGAGCTTTTTCCCTGAGATCAGGAACACGACAGGGATGCCCACTCTCACCGCTGTTGTTTAACATAGTGCTGGAAGTTCTAGCTTCAGCAATCAGACAACAAAAGGAAATCAAAGGCATCCAAATTGGCAAAGATGAAGTCAAGCTTTCGCTTTTTGCAGATGACATGATATTATACATGGAAAATCTGATAGACTCCACCAAAAGTCTGCTAGAACTGATACATGAATTCAGCAAAGTCGCAGGATACAAAATCAATGTACAGAAATCAGTTTCATTCTTATACACTATCAATAAAGCAACAGAAAGACAGAGAAAGAAACTGATCCCATTCACAATTGCACCAAGAAGCATAAAATACCTAGGAATAAACCTAACCAAAGATGTAAAAGATCTGTATGCTGAAAACTATAGAAAGCTTATGAAGGTAATTGAAGAAGATATAAAGAAATGGAAAGACATTCCCTGCTCATGGATTGGAAGAATAAATATTGTCAAAATGTCAATACTACCCAAAGCTATCTACACATTCAATGCAATCCCAATCAAAATTGCACCAGCATTCTTCTCGAAACTAGAACAAGCAATCCTAAAATTCATATGGAACCACAAAAGGCCCCGAATAGCCAAAGTAATTTTGAAGAAGAAGACCAAAGCAGGAGGCATCACAGTCCCAGACTTTAGCCTCTACTACAAAGCTGTAATCATCAAGACAGCATGGTATTGGCACAAAAACAGACACATAGACCAATGGAATAGAATAGAAACCCCAGAACTAGACCCACAAACGTATGGCCAACTCATCTTTGACAAAGCAGGAAAGAACATCCAATGGAAAAAAGGCAGTCTCTTTAACAAATGGTGCTGGGAGAACTGGACAGCAACATGCAGAAGGTTGAAACTAGACCACTGTCTCACACCATTCACAAAAATAAACTCAAAATGGATAAAGGACCTGAATGTGAGACAGGAAACCATCCAAACCCTAGAGGAGAAAGCAGGAAAAGACCTCTCTGACCTCAGCCGTAGCAATCTCTTACTCGACACATCCCCAAAGGCAAGGGAATTAAAAGCGAAAGTGAATTACTGGGACCTTATGAAGATAAAAAGCTTCTGCACAGCAAAGGAAACAACCAACAAAACTTAAAGGCAACCAACGGAATGGGAAAAGATATTTGCAAATGACATATCGGACAAAGGGCTAGTATCCAAAATCTATAAAGAGCTCACCAAACTCCACACCCGAAAAACAAATAACCCAGTGAAGAAATGGGCAGAAAACATGAATAGACACTTCTCTAAAGAAGACATCCAGATGGCCAACAGGCACATGAAAAGATGCTCAACGTCGCTCCTCATCAGGGAAATATAAATCAAAACCACACTCAGATATCACCTCACGCCAGTCAGAGTGGCCAAAATGAACAAATCAGGAGACTATAGATGCTGGAGAGGATGTGGAGAAACGGGAACCCTCTTGCACTGTTGGTGGGAATGCAAATTGGTGCAGCCGCTCTGGAAAGCAGTGTGGAGGTTCCTCAGAAAATTACAAATAGACCTACCCTATGACCCAGCAATAGCACTGCTAGGAATATATCCAAGGGATACAGGAGTACTGATGCATAGGGGCACTTGTACCCCAATGTTTATAGCAGCACTCTCAACAATAGCCAAATTATGGAAAGAGCCTAAATGTCCATCAACTGATGAGTGGATAAAGAAATTGTGGTTTATATACACAATGGACTACTACGTGGCAATGAGAAAGAACGAAATATGGCCCTTTGGAGCAACGTGGATGGAACTGGAGAGTGTGATGCTAAGTGAAATAAGCCATACAGAGAAAGACAGATACCATATGGTTTCACTCTTATGTGGATCCTGAGAAACTTAACAGAAACCCATGGAGGAGGGGAAGGAAAAAAATAAAAAGAGGCTAGAGTGGGAGAGAGCCAAAGCATAAGAGACTGTTAAAAACTGAGAACAAACTGAGGGTTGATGGGGGGTGGGAGGGCGGGGAGGGTGGGTGATGGGTATTGAGGAGGGCACCTTTTGTGATGAGCACTAGGTGTTGTATGGAAACCAATTTGACAATAAGTTTCATATATTGAAAAAAAAAAGATGCTGATTGGGAAGGAAAGGGATTCTGAAAATTATTATGGGACAGTTGGGCAGATTCTAGTAAAGCAGGGGACCCTGAATACCCAAATTCCATCAAAGTATTTTTGCCCATAGAAGCAGCCCTATCATTCTGGCCACACTGGCTCTGAGGGACACTATTTCTGGAGACCCAAAATATCATTGTGTTCCTGTCAGATAACCCACAGAGTTTTGGCTCAGGTCTACTGTTCAGTGAGCCCAGTGGTCCCTGTATTCGCTTTGTGGTTATTGCCCAAGTTCTGGAATGCATAATGGGAAGAACATTATTCAGCCATTGGCAGAGGCATCATTGTGGTTCCTTGACCCATGGAATGGAGGTATTAAGGTAGAATACATCCATTTGTGCAGAACACAAATGGATGTTGAGAATGAAAGAGAATTTATAATTCTCATAAATTCAATCAGGTAATGACTCCAATTGCAGCAAAGAAATTGTGTCATAAGCTAACCCCGACTCATCCAAATTCGGATATCGTGTGGTTGGCCACTGGTTCTACTTCTCATTCTCACATGGGGGTAGACTAAAGTTCTCATTTTATGGTGGGGGGTGGGGCATAAAGTGGAGAGGCAGGCAGGTATGTGGCATGAAATCCTGTGTCTTTCGAAACACAATATGGGAAACACAATATGAGTCCCTATCTCCTCATAATTCTTGTGGGCCAATATTCCCAGGTCTGGCTAAAAAAAGAGGTACCAAATAACAGAGATTTGGAATTACTGCTGCTATGCTGTAAATTCCAGCCAGCCACCAGGTTCAGAATTTTCCTCATTGCCTTTTTTTTTTAATTAAAAAAATTTTTACTGCGTATTTATTTTTGAGAGAGAAAACAGAACATGAGCAGAGGTGGGCAGAGAGAGAGGGAAACACAGAATCTGAAGCAGGCTCCAGGTTCTAAGCTGTCAGCACAGAGCCTGATGCAGGTCTTAAGCCCATGAACCGTGAGATCATGACTTAAGCTGAAGTCGAATGCTCAACCGACTGAGCCACCCAGGTGCCCCTTCCTCAGTGATTTTTAAGTGAGAGTGGCAACTGCCATCAGGACTTGGGATAGATTCGGATTTTACAAGTGGACCCATATAGACCTAGCTACCTATATAGACCTGCCTCATTAACCCCACAATAATATGATCTCAAATTGTATGTGGTTGAAATTATTCAACCCATTTGTTGTGCTGTGGCAGAGTTTAACTAATACTATATAATTTAAGAAACGTTGTTATTTACAAACTTGATCTGAAAATTAATAGTTTGACTATATTTAAACAATTATAAAAAATAATGTAAATATGGCTTTCACAACTGCAACTATAAGAAAATAACAAGCAATAAATTTATTCTATAAGAAGTAAATTAAAATGCTTTAATTTTCTTCAATTAGTAAAAATACATGTCTTGTTTAAGAAAGAAAAGTCTTGATATTGTGAGGATGCCAATTCACATTAAATTAATCTATAAATTTAATACATGCTGAATAAAACACTACTAAATGACTTGAGATATTTTATATTTTGTACATGGGCTGGGGGATTTAACAAAATGATTCGACACCCAGGTGTCACTTGGAGTTTCCTCAACCTGTGAGACATTCTTAGGACTGCCTTCACCTCTTTAATTTCATAATCTAAGAAAGTCCTAAACCCTTCATAAGAGTTCTGTAAATCTCTGGGATCTATATCCCATGACCTTTTTGCTTTGAGGCTCTTTGAGTAATTTTTTTCTTCCCGCAGCTTACTGATCTCACTTTGATACTCAGCTCCTCTTTAGTTTCTACAGCTGAAATGGTCTCTTTAAGAATTTGTACATTTGGCAGACTTAAACTAAAATCAGAAGAAGAGCATGCAGAGAAGGATTTCATATCCCACCAATAGAAATGCTTTCTATTCAGTCCCTCACAGATTGAATTTTCCCTCCAAGTCCACAATCTTCTTCTGTGTTATACAGTAGGAACCCTCTTTCCTGATGTCTTGGTGCCTTGCAGTGGCTCAAGTATCTCTCAGGAAATTTACTAAGGCGTTTCTCCAGAGCACTGAATATCTCTCTGAAGTAAAAATTCTGTATATAAAAATTTTACTTTACTATGGATTGTTCAATACATACCAAAAATCTGGAAACTCTGGGGGGAAAAAGGGTAATGGTCTAATCTTACCTGATATAGAGACTGAGTCTATGTTAATTAGAACAGAATAGCACTGGCATAGGAAAAACTCACAGTGAGAACGAGCAAAATGCGAGAATCTAGATATGAAGAATCCACTGGGATTGATGGTATCGTATTGAGGAGTCTGGCAGAGACCACCACTTTACCCCTAATAGTCTTTTGTTGACTTTTCCCAGAGCTCAGGCGTTTTTAGGTGGGCGCATGCATGCTCAAAATGAACAATACTTTTTGCAGCATCTTTTACAAATACGTCTAGCCAAGAGATTAAGTTTTAGCCAATGAAATTTAAGCTGAAGTGTTATGCAACAACTTTTGGGAAACTGCCTTAAAAGTCAATTTATGTCTCACCCTTTTCTTGTTTTCTTCTTCATCCTATTCTTCATCCTGTTGCTTAGCATACAAATGAAACCTATCTGAATCAAATAGCACCACATTTTGACTCCCATTTGATTTGGACCCAAAAGCCCCACATTTTAGAGATAGTACATCAGTGAGACAGTGTGTGTCTCTGGGGGATTTAATGGATTAGAGCCACTATATAAACCCCAGACTACTGGCCTCCACTGCAACAGAAAAATATACTTTTTTCTTGTGTATGACACTTTTATGTTTAGTATCTAACTCACAGGTAAACCTAATCCTGATTTGGGTGATGAGTACCATCAGTGGGTAAAAAGATGGATTATCGTGGTGCCTGGGTGGGTCAGTCCGTTAAACATCTGACTCTTGGTTTCAGCTCAGGTCATAATCTTACAGTTTTGTGGCTGTGAACCCCACATTGGGCTCTGCACGGAGGCTGCTTGGGATTCTCTGTCTCCTTCTGTGCCCCTCCCCTACTCGCACTGTCTCTGTCTTTCCCAAAATAAATAAACTTAAAAAAAAAGAGAGAGATGGATTATCCAGGAGGTGGTATTAGAGAAACTAGCTATGTATATAGGAAAAAGCCTTGCTACTCCAGTGCTCAAATCTAAATCTAGATAAATCAAAATTTTGAGCTTCAAAATTAAAAAAACCCCAAATATGAGAAAGTAAATGAGACTATTTTATTTCTTGAAATGAGGTAGGCCCTTCTATGTAGAATGGGAAACAAAAAAATCATAAAGGAAATAAATGAATTTGAATACATACGTTAAAAATTTGTAGACTTCTGTAGGGAAATATACATACATACTCTACAAGTAAAATAAATGGATAAAGAATGAATATAAAATATCTTCAATATACAGGACTAATTTCTTAAATGTACAAGGAAAGAATAGCAATCTAAATAGATAATAAATAAAGGCTATGAACAGAGAATCTGTAATAAACAGTCTGTAACCATTTAAAAAATATTGTTTACTTTCATTCGTAATGAAATTGATAAAAAAAACCAAAGATACTGTACCTAAATAGAAAAAGACTAAAAATACAAACATAAAGTAAACATAAAGTAAACATCAGTGCCTTATGGAATAATGTGCGGAGTCTATCATAATTGTAGTTTAAGTTATAGGAGGGGGGAAGTGAGCTAAAGAATGTTAAAAAAAAAATAATGGCCCCAAATCTGCCACATTTGATGAAAGTATAAACGTATAGATCTAAGAATCTCAATAAGCCCAAGCAACATAAACACAAAACCATTTCAAAGCAAATCATAAACTGCTGAAGATAGGCACCGAAATGAAAAATTTTAAAACAACTAAAGGAAAAGAAGACTTAAAAAGGAACAGAGAGCATTCAAAGGAACAAAGATAAGGATCCACAGAATGCTTGCTATAACTATGGAAGCTAAAATGAAATAAAAAGATTCTTTTAAATGTTCAAAAGAATCTATACACAAGGAATTCTATGCAAAAATATCCTTCTAAAATGAAAAATAAAAACTTTCTGAAACCGAAAAGCAAAAGCAGTACCAGTAAGTTCATTGTCAGAGGACTTACAGTACTTGAAATGTTAAAGGAAATGTAAAGGAAGATGGCACCAAATAGAAATCCAGATCTATACAAAGGAATGAAAAATGCCACAAACAGTAGAAATGTGGGTAAATGTAAGAAATTTCATTTAGCACTTAAAATTATTTTTAAAAGATAAAGCAAAAATAATAACTTGCTGAGATTTATAACATAGAGAAGCAAAATAGATAACAACAATAGATGGGGGAAAATAGATATGTACTGTTGTGAGATTCTGATACATATATGGTATAATATAATTTGATGGTAGAATGTGATAGGTAAATTAAAAAATCATATTGTAAAACCCAAAGAAGCACTAAAAATGAATAAGCCATTACTAGAGATAAAACTGAATTCTATAAAATATTTAAATTTTTAAAAAGGCAGGAAAAAAGAGGAAAAATTGGGAAAAAATAGAAAATGTAAAGAAAGATGGTAGTTCTAAACTCAACAACATTGATATTTACATTAAAATGAAATGGCCTAAACACTCCAAGTACAGGACAGTGGTGTCACTATGGATAAAGCAGCAAGATTTCACCATATGTCTAGAAGTAAACCATTTCTAACATAAGGTCACAGAATTAAAGTAAAACGATGAATATATAGAAGCCATGAGCAACTAGTAGAAGGAAAGCTGGAGTGGCTATATTAACATTAGGCAAAATAGATATCAAATAAGATATATCATCAGAGATAAAGACAGATATTTCATAATGATAAATGGGTCAATTCAAAATGGGCCTAGAAAAGGTAGTACACCTAAATGTGTACATACCCATAGCAGAGCTTCAAATTTCATGAGGTAAAAAATGACAAATGTGAAGGCAGAAATTTGGCAAATCTATAGTTTTAGCTACAGGTTTCAACTTTTCCTTTCTCAGCAATTATTCAAACATACATGCATACATGAAATGAGTAAGAATATAAAGGTGTGAACAACACTATCAACCATCTTGACCTATTTTATACTTATACGCTTTCTACAGAATAACAATAGTTTCATGTTCATGTGGCCCGTATACTAGGCCACAAAACAAATCTCAACAAATTTTAAAAGGCTGAAATCAAACCAGTCTTTATATACTGGTATATAGTATATATACTTTATATACTTCCCCTATAGTGTGAAGTAGATAAAAGGACAATAAAGACAGTTCAAGAGGATCTAAAATTGCTCTGAGCAGTTCATAATGTTCTGAACTGGCAACATGTAGTATTTTCCTCCACATTTATTTATCTTTTCCCACTGAGTAAATGAAAATGCTCAGCCAATTTAAGAGAAAGATGTCTCTGTCCTATAAGTTGTATTATTTTGAAAGACTTGGGAATTTGCAAAATTCCATTCATTCCAGCAGAAAAACAACTGCCTAGGGTAATGGGGGGCAAGTAAGGGAATGAGGATGAGTTTTCCTTTATCTGCACCTCAGTAAAAGACAAATATTTTATCATTGAAGGAAAATATTTCAGAAATACCAAGAATTCTATCTTGGAACAGGTAACCATTTATATGAACTTTGATACTAAATGTTCAGATGCTAAAATCTGTTGTAGGCTTCACTACAGAAACAACTGCACCAGACACTCAGAGTTTGGAAATCTGAATTTGCAATTATACAACTAAAACAGGTCAAGACAATCTTTGGCCAACTTATTTTCCCAGTTTGGTTTAATACTATGGCGAGCAGCCCATAACATCAGAGCTCAACAGTGAGTCCTTAGGCAAAATTTAGAAGGTAGCCAATTTCATCTTTGGAACCTTCTCTTCTCCACCTTCTAGTGTCTCTCCCTTACAAGAAATTTAGTTCATGGTTTATCATTTCAGCATCTTACTCTTAGAAAATCTAAAACATCTATAGAGAATGTTCCTATGGTAGTGGGAACTAAGTGAGGGTAGATTTATAAACTGGAGAAGTTAAAGAGGCTGTGAGATCAATAGAAGCCAAATTTCTGTATATATAACTTCTTGTTTCATACCTAGTATGTTTAGCTGTGATTAGAACTGCAGGAAAGTTGAGCCCCCGTCCAGTGTTAGTTGTTAATGTCTGAGGAGCTAGCCTCCTGAGTACTTGTGACTAAAATTTCAGGAAACCTAGTCTTACAGATTCAGTGAATGATTTAATAGGGAGATTTTAGGTATCACAAATAAATAAGAAAAGGGAAAGCATTTTGATTTGTACTCCCCAGTAACCCTAAAAATTTATTCCTTTTTTTCCAATCTGAAAATTGTTAGTGAAATTCTGTAAGACTCTCTCATCTTTGAAAAAAAAAAGCCCAATTTCCTCTTTTTATCTTTCTTTGAAAAAAAATTCTATTTCCTTTATTATTCTTCTTCATCCCATCCCCATTCCTTTTTTCCCTCAGTTTTGAAGACATTCAAACAATTTTATGAGTTTTTTTTTTAAATAAGGCCATATTAAAACATACTCTTCAAAAAAAGTCAGAGACACAGTAATGGAGATGGATATGATTAAGAAACTAATTAAAGTATATTAACTGAATTGAGAGTAACTATTCTGCTCATGTAATTTCTGATGTTCAGACATTCAATAGAAAAAGGTTTTTAAAACTTTTGCTTTAGTTTACATGGATATGTTATTTCCACTTTTTGCAACTAGAACTTTGATTCTGGAAATAGTTTGGGAATAAAGGTATTTTGTAGTTCTGCCAATTGTATAAAATATATTTTCAGTCAATAAACATTTCAAAAAATTATAGAATTTAAACAATATTAGCAACTCCTTTTACTTTCAAGTGTGTCCTAGCTTGGGAGATAAATTTATACACTCATTCTAGTCATGTTCAATATAATTTAAACTATACAGGAATGAGGTGATAAAGTAATTGTTTTTTATGCCTTCAAATAAGAAAAAGTTCAGAAACCAGCAGTAAGTTAAAAAATATTATGCTAAAAAATAAGAGAAAAACATTTATTACTCCCATCCAAAGGTAACCATTCTTCTGAAAGAAATGAGATTCTGATAATAAAAATGTCTGCATTTTCCTAAAATAACACATCTAGTAGATCCAACAGTATCTTATTATATAAGGTATTCAAAATCCTTCATTCATGTAGGAATTTTAAACTTACACATGTCTGCATTTTGAGCTAAGAGTATTCCTTTACTAAGTGTGACACAAGAACTGTAAAATTCTATAGCTCTAGTTGTGCAACATGTTCAGATCGCTCTGTCTCATGTAGAACAAAGAAGAAGGATGGTATGTTCTGAGGTCCCTCCTGAATCTGACTGGATGCCTGGGTTTTAGATTTTAGGCAGAGAAAGTCTCCTTCATTTTCCACTTTCTCCTGCATTCAATTTCTGTTTACATATTATTTCCACTTCTGAAGCTCCAAGTCAGTTAGGAACTTATAAGTCTGTAAGTTATTTTAGGATTTTCTACCCTAACAATAGACTTTTACCCAATTTTGTCTTATGGTTTCATGTTCATTTCAACCTGGTAAAACTCAGGTGGGTTAAAAATAGTTCATAAGTTTAAAAGAAACAAGAGCTTCCTATAGCACTGGAAAAAAGCAACACAGTCCATTCTAATGATATTCTAAACTTCTTATGTGGTTATTTTCCATTTGCTAGCATCTTCCCTCCCCTAATTTCTCAGTTTTTCTGCCTTGTTTTGGGCTGGAAAGTTGACCTCTATGGAGTAGTTAACCAAGATCCCTTATCCTCTGGCTTTCTTGTAGGTCCTGCCAATGAGCAGAGCCAGTAGGAAATTGAAGAAAGGTTGGGATATTCATTCCTCTTGTTCTCTCCCTGTCTGACTGCAGTTATGCTAGTGGCTGTGCCCCTAAGGTAACAGTTCCTCTCCAGTGGCCCTTTTCTCACAGTCCCAGTTCTCATTAGCCTGTTAGTAGAAATGTTTTCTCTTTTTGCCTCTTCAGGCCTTGCAGTGACAATGGTTTCTTGCTGTTAATAGTCCCTGCATACTTCAGTCATACCTTACTGGTTGCCCTGGCCCTGCTTATGCCTCTGTAAATAATCTCTTCCAAAATTTATTCAGTTCAACCCCTCTGATTGTGTCATTTTGTTTTCTGTAGAACCCTGACTGGTAGGCATGGTATCACCAAAATGAATGTCTCTGAATCTAACTTCTAATTCCACACTATGAGAAGTATGAAGTATTGGTAGTTCAGGGTTTATAGGATCCAGGGGTTTGTTCTGAGATCACTGGCAAGTGAAATTTAAATTTCATTAAAAAATGGGCAAAATAACATGATTTAACCTGCTTCCTAGATATTTCTGAAAGCACAGAAATAGGGAATATTCTCAATCTATACTACAACACTGCCACTTAATAATGAAGATTCTAGAAAATTTAGTTTGAGAAAACATCTCACTCATTGAACCACAAATGCTATTTTAAGTGGAAATTATGAGTTGCTACAGGTTTTCACTAAATTAAAAATGAAGGTAACTATCCTAAGAGACATCCAGACTGAACCATGTTCATAAAGTAGACTAAAAAGTTCACCATTATGGCAGGCTATTCTGTGGCAGTCCCAGTGATGACAAGGCATTTTGCTCTCATCCCTTCACTGGGAAAAAAACAAGTGTAACCCAGATGTCACTTGGGACTTCCCTGACCCTTACAGAGTGTGCCAAACTCCGAGTTTCAGAACCTGGAATGTCCAGTGGCCTCCCAATGACCTCTGCAAGTATCTGACAAACATCTAGTGAATCTTTTGTTTTCATTCCAGCATCAATTAGATTTAGCATCTTGTACAAACTCAACACAAAATTTTTCTCTATTTCTGCTTCTGCAGGAAACCCAACACATGAAACACATTATGGTTTGTAGATTTAATGAAAAATTCTGAGATCACTGTGAAGAAATCACACTGAAAAATATACTGCCACCCTCTCTTTGGCTTCCCTCCTCTACCTTCTTGTTTCTCCTCACTCTCTCCTTTATTTTTTCTTCTTTTCTTTTCCCTTTCCCTCTGCGCTCTCTTTTCTTCCTGCTGTTTCTTCCCTAAGTACTTACTTCATATGATTGCATCCGCCTTTTGTGATAGTACCTATAATCCATATTGTCACATCCATTGTCTTTTCTTTTAAGGTTTTTTTTAACGTTTATTTATTTTTGAGACAGAGAGAGACAGAGCATGAACGGGGGAGGGGCAGAGAGAGAGGGAGACACAGAATCCGAAGCAGGCTCCAGGCTTTGAGCCATCAGCACAGAGCCCGATGCGGGGCTCGAACTCATTGAGCGCGAGATCGTGACCTGAGCTGAAGTCAGATGCTTAACCGACTGAGCCACCCAGGCGCCCCTCCATTGTCTTTTCAAAGGAAATTCTATTGAATATATTTTTCTCTGCTTTGATGCACAAATAATGTATGTAAATATAATTAGTGGGGAAATGACCAATTAATTGCTCAGAGAAATCTAAAGCTCTACTGCAAAGGGAATGTGTCTTTAAGAAATTAACTAGAAATTAACTAGAGAAGAAAGCTTAATATAAGTACATGTTGAGGGACACCTGGGTGGCTCAGTTGGTTGAGCATCCAACTCTGCATTTTGGCTCAGGTCATGATCTTACAGTTTGGTGAGTTTGAGTCCTGTGATGAACTCTTCACAGAGCAGGAGCCTGCTTAGGATTCTCTCTCTCTCTCTCTCTCTCTCTGCCCCTCTCTCATCTGCATTTACTCTCTCTCTCTCTCTCTCTGTCTCAAATTAAAAAAAAAGTCCACGTTGAACCTCTCAACCATCAAAAGAGGCTCAGATCTTTAAAATATAAAGTATTCCCAAATACTTTTTTGTGATGATCAAAATCTGTGAATTAATAAATCTTGGCAAAACCTTTAGAATAAACAACTATGTGTTACTTGTTTGGGGCAGATTAGGGACAGTAAAGATGGTACCATCAGAATTTGCCTTTCTGAGTCAGAATAATTTTGCGGACATGCTAGTTACCCCTGTCATAGATTGAGTCCCCAGGGAAAGGACCATGAGATAAAAATTTGTGTACAAAAATTTATTAGGGAAGTTCTAGAATATAAGGGGAAAAAAAAGGAACCAAGCAAGGGTGTGTTTTTAGGCAAAGTTCTGTGGAGGGAAGTTTCTTTTTTAATTTGCAGAATTAGAATGTGAGTTATGTTCCACCCTATGAAAAAGGGTTTCCTCATGTCAACTTTCAGGTATGTCTGACATTGGGAGCAAGATGGCTTAACTTGATGGCAGTCCTTCAAGGGAGAGTCACAGGGCAAGCTTTTGCAAGCAAAAGCACTCAGAAGCCAGAGGTAGGAGCACTGTGGTAATAATGTAAAACTTTTAAATTTTCGCAAAGTCTCCAATACTCTTCCCATAAAACGGAGCCAAATTCTTCCTCTCTTTAATATGGGCTTGCCCTAATGACTCACTACTAATGAACACAATGCAGCAGAAGTGACATTGTGTGAATTCCAAGCCTAACTTCAAAAAGGTGTTATACCCAATTGGTTCTGAGTCCCCTTGGGCTAGTCTTGCTCTTAGAACTGAAGTACCATGTAATGAGGAAGCCCAGGCCACATGGAGATGTCTGGCTGACAGCTACAGCTAAGATCTAAGACCATGGCCAACATCAACCAGAGACATGTGAATGAGGTGGATTTCCAATGATTCAATCCCTCAGCCATCTGGCTGATGCCCCAGAAATCATGGGCAGAGGCCATTCTGTCCCTGCTATGCCTGGTTCAAATGCCTAATCTGAAGAATCCATGAATATAATAAATGGTTGATCTTCTGGCACTGAGTTGTGGGGTAATTTGTTACACAGCCATAGAATCTGGAACAGGCCGAGAAAATGTAAATGTTTCTGTGAGAAGTTTCTGAAGTAGTTTGGGTAGAGTACTGAAATCTGTGACAGTGCTAATGATATTTTTTGACCAAGAGATTGTGAATACCATTTCTGTCTCAGGTAATTGGATAGACTCATGGGATAGTGTGATTCAGGGGAAAGAACACTGGCTATGGAGTCACAAGACCTGGGTTCAAATTCCAGCTTGGCCACAAGTCTCTGAATGTCTTATAAGTTTGTTTTTTTTTTAATCAGTAATATACACATAATTAAAACTATGTGACAAGGTTGTTTTTGAGGACTGAAGATGACAAGATATGCAAGAGTATCTGAGACACAGATACTATGTATAGAATCTCAGTGAGTCTACTTTCTCCATCAAAGTGTGTGTCTACTTCACAAAAACCAATGCTATTTTACCCAATTATTGCTCAAGTGAACAGTTCTCTTTGCTAATAGGGGAGTGGCTTGGACTTTTTCTCTGATATAGGACTTTTTCTGAGTTAGAAAACCTTTTGTGACTCCATTAATGATCTTAAAGAACATTTTCATCAATTTAGGTTTCCAATACTAAGTAGATGGCCTGTGCAGGTAATGTCTTAAGGAGAATTTATAGTTCTCCTTTTAGGGTGTCATTATTATTAAATAATGTGGCATTCTCCATTATAGAAACCATCTTGACTGTTGGAAGCATTGTCAAAACCATATTTGGTGAACCAGGAATGAAATGTATCCTTATTAAGTTATTCAACAATTTTGAAGTTTGCATTTGGAACTATTCACAGAGTTCTTTTTAAGCTATTAATTTCACATGAGGCAAGAAGACATGTCTAGACAAATGTTCCTCAAAGGAAGTATTTTAAAATAAAAGCTTTTCTAACATGGCTATATACTCTTGTGCCCGAACATTTTACTTTGAACTCACTGTGATATTTGCTTTCTTGAAAGCAAGCTAATGTTCTGTGAATTAACCAGACTTCAGAGAGTTCTGATTTTTATGACAAATTTTCAGGAGTATAAAAAAACTTAGTTTTGTTAACAGAAAGCCTTTTGACAGAATATTTTTATGAAGACTTTTTTTTTTTAATTCAATGGGATTTATGGGCCTATGGACATAAAAAGTAATGGGGAGACCATACTCTAGTCTTAGAAGAGTCCAATATGAATACAGTGAAAATTCAAAGTAAGAACCTTTGTGATTTGTAGTGGCATATCATTTGGTTATTGGTGAAATGGCCTGCCAAGACCATGGAATTTTAAAATCTTTCTTGGCTTCCATACATTACTGACTTTCTCAATAAACTTTGTTTGGCTAACAATTCAAATTGTTGATGATATAAAGTAATTAATTCAGCTGAACTCAAGATTGTAATAAAACTGATGTCTGACTAATTCTTCTCACCTTGTAAGGAGCTTTCCAGACAAAAGCACTGGAGTCAGATTCTGGGTTATCTCCTGCCTAATAATGTGTCTTTTCTCCAGCACTATCTCTAGAGAAGTGCCTTCATAAGTCACTTCCATACAAATCCTCATACCATAGTCTGAAAGGTGACCCAAGAAGATTCCCTACTGCTGTCATCCCACAGGGAGATGAATGAAAGCCATATATAGGAATTGTGGACCTATGAAGAGTTTTGACTTTCTTATGACTCTGCTAACTCATACATTTATGCAACAAATATTTACTGAGTGCTTACTGTGTACAATTCTAAGCACTGAGAATATAGCAGTGAACAAAAACAGGTAAAGATCCCAGCCTTTCAAGGTATATATTAGAGGGTGGGGAGACAGATGATAAGCAAACAAAAAAATGTATATAATGTCTGATAGTGTTAAAATAGCATAGATAAATATGAGACATGAAAGTGAGTGTGGAGCATAGGAATTACTATTTCACGTGGGATGATATGGGACAGCCTCACCTGTAAGGTAATGCTTGAGCAGAGAGCTGAAGGGGATGGGGAAAGAAGCCATTTAGATACCTGGGGAAGAGCATCCAAGTAAAGACAGCATTAAATGCAAAACCTCTGAGGTGAGAGTTAGATTGACAAATACAAGGAATGCCAAAAAGGCCAGTGTGGCTAGAGCAGAGGGACAAGAGGGAGATCACAGACACGTGGACTCGATCTCACAGTTAAATTCATACAGTGAGCATGAGAATTAAGGGAGTCTTTGAAGAGAAAGCAAATAAGATATCAAGAATAGAATTTATGGAAATGCCTCTGTTTAGAAGGTGGAAAAGATAAGGAGGTAGTAAAGGATATTAAAAGAAGATGGCAAGGGGACCCCAGAAGAAAACAGTGCTGCAAAGCCTTGGAAAGAGAAATTAATAAAAGAGACTGTTCAATAGTATTAACTGAATGTCAACTGCTTCACATTCTGCACGAAAACAAGGACTAAGTAAAAGTAACAAGTAAAGACTATATAAAAGCCTTTCGATTTGGTAATCAGAGGTTGCAAGAGATCTGTAATAGTTTTCCCTGAGTGGTAGGAGTGGATGTCAATTTGGAAAGTAAGAAAAGTGAGTGGTGAAGAAAACCAGGTAGCATATGTGTGACTGCCTTCTCTGTCTCCTTCCTCTTCTTCTTTTTTTTTTTTTTTTTGTTGGGGGGCATTAATTTAGTCACAAATAGAAAAACGGAGATAGGATGATACTTTAAAAACACAGGAAGTATTTGTAAGAATAGCTACTGGCTTTCCCTCTTTGTGAATATGTGGCCAGTGAAACCACTGAAGAATTCAAAATCAACCTGATACTTACAATCTGTTTAATCTAGGGAATATACAGTAGCATACAGTGACTTATGCTAAAAGGCTTATTGGGATGAGACACAATCTCTCCTTCAGTTGGCTCTCTAGATTAAAATTATTTTTTGCTAGGGTTATTTATCCACACCCCACCCCTCACACCATTGCTAACTTGACAGAAAGATTTAGCTATTCTAGTTCTTCTTGGCACACTTATTAAGACAATGGAAGTAGCATTTCTAAGCAGTTATTATTAAAATAGATCAATGATAATGGTTTTGGGTGAAAGGGATTAGCCAAATCTTTTTGGTTACAAAGATACTTTCTAGGTCTTTTTAAAAATTTTGTAATTGCTTAAAAAAATTGGCAGATGTATGCTAAGCTAATTGGCAGGCACTGTAATCTTGTGCTTTGTACAATTCCTAGGGCAATGTTGACATTCAAGAAATGTTACATATTAATATTAATATTAATACTTTCCATGTTGCCTTCATTACAACTTTATACCTTAATTAAATGATTACACTGGAAGCAAATCAGATGATCAGATGATTATAAAATGTGTCACCTCCCAAAGTCAAAGATCAATGTGTTAAAATCCAATGCCACTCTTCATAATCGACCAAAGAAAGCACATTTGTGGCATTATATATAAGGTGTGATTTGCTTTTCTATCCTTAAACTAGGGAACAAAATGAACATCAAATGATGTTTTTGGCTGGTTGGTCTTCCCATGATGTGCTATTAGAATATCTTTGGGTCAGCTATATTTTGCCTTCATATAAATAGTAAGAAGCTAAGCTCAAAACCCTAACTAAAAAAAAAGAAATTTTATAGAAGAAATTAGGATCCAGCTCACTAGTGCTACAGCTTTCTTAGGCAGTGCCCCATCATAACCTAGATCACAAAGCAGAATAAAGGGAAGATTAACACCAAATGGATCAATCATGCTAGTAAAGTTCTTAGAGGGGAATTCCAAGAATTATCTAGTATCTCTTACCAATTAGGAAGGGAGTCCAGTGAATCTTCTGTGCTAGAAAGATTTGTTTAGAGAAAGGTAAACCTTTCCATTCCAAATCATCTAAATCAATGCTAAATGTGAGGAAAGATAAGGGTGAACAGGGGAAAGATTACACAAAACATATATTATAAAGTCTAGAGGAAGACCCAAGCCCCAATACTAATATTTTTTTTATTTTTTTTTATTTTTTATTTTTTAATATATGAAATTTACTGTCAAATTGGTTTCCATACAACACCCAGTGCTCATCCCAAAAGGTGCCCTCCTCAATACCCATCACCCACCCTGCCCTCCCTCCCACCCCCCATCAACCCTCAGTTTGTTCTCAGTTTTTAACAGTCTCTTATGCTTTGGCTCTCTCCCACTCTACCCTCTTTTTTTTTTTTTTTTTCTTTCCTTCCCCTCCCCCATGGGTTTCTGTTATGTTTCTCAGGATCCACATAAGAGTGAAACCATATGGTATCTGTCTTTCTCTGCCCAATACTAATCTTAAAACATCTTAAAACACCATTTAAAACATTCTTTTAATTGAATTTTCCAACTATTTTAGAAAAAATGATGTGACTTGCATTGGCTTGCATTTTGCTTTGTGGTTCATCAGTTAAAGCATTAATGGTGTTTTATTTTTAAAAACCTGTGGTTTTCAAATACATTTGTATTACAGGATGTCAAGCTTGGTGTTCTTAAACTTACTTAGAATTATCATCTAAAATGCAGGTGTTTTCCCATGATATAGGGATGAAACAAGATCTTTTTGATCTAACAAAATTTTACTACAAAATTTATTACACTTTTACTGTAAATGGATTAATGATGCAATATTTGATTGACAACAGCAAATCAGGAGTAGCTGATTAATAGTGGGGGAAAACCAGGAGAAATTTGTTATATGAATGCAAAAATCTTTGTACATCAGAGATGTCTGTTTACCATTGTGAAGAATGAATGGGACTTCACAGAGGTATTTGGGTGGGGATGGAAATAGTAGCATTAAGTTTTTCTTTCAACAGGCTCTTGCCTTATGCAGGGGCCATGCCAATCTCCGTATCATTCCAATTTTAGTATATGTGCTGCTGAAGCAAGTGCTAGCCTCTTCTTTCTTCAGGTAAGATACACCAGAAACCATTGACTGAAGAATTATTTTAGATTTCTGATACATTCAAATTCTAAGTATTGATTGATAGGTGTGCTTTGGAAACTTCAGACTCCTTTCTTCCTATTTCAATATTCCCTACTCCATGTAACACCTCCAAATTAACAATATTTGATGACAATCAGTATTACTTTTTAGAACTAAAGGATTTCTGTTCTTTAAATTAGCTTTAAGAATCAGGATTAAATGTACCTTTTTCCTTTCCAAAGTTAACTTAGTTTTGCTAGAAGATGCTCATATATACTTAGGGTTGATACTGATTAGGACTGAGATCTGTTGTGGCAATGGTGAAATATATTCAGCACAATTTTATACCCAGTCACATTACTCTGTTAAGCAGAATTTTAATACAATAAATAATCCATATTAGAAGAAAGCTAGTCAGGGGCGCCTGGGTGGCGCAGTCGGTTAAGCGTCCGACTTCAGCCAGGTCACGATCTCGCGGTCCGTGAGTTCGAGCCCCGCGTCAGGCTCTGGGCCGATGGCTCGGAGCCTGGAGCCTGTTTCCGATTCTGTGTCTCCCTCTCTCTCTGCCCCTCCCCCGTTCATGCTCTGTCTCTCTCTGTCCCAAAAAAAAAAAAAAAAAAAAGAAGAAAGCTAGTCAGTCCCTCTATAGGAAACCAGCATGTTTCCTTACAGGTATTAAGAGAAGAAGGAAGTTGTCATGTACATACCACTATTTTTCTGCTCTGCTTCCTAAATAGATTTACATGGCTTTTGTCTTTGTTGGTGTTGTGGGAGTTGTGATGATTAATTAGGATGCAAAATTTGTTGAGACTGATTTCCTTTTAATAGGGGGATAAAATAATTTAAGCCTATTTATAGTTCCTAGAATTTTTATATCATGGTCTACATGACTATAAATTTATTGGAGAAAGTCTCTTGTATTTCATCACTCTTTAAAAGATATTTTCTCTGTCTTAAAAGACCATTTTCAGAAATATTCCTTATCCTTATTTAATGTTTTCCCCCAAGTTACTTTAGAACATGTCATGGAGTCAGTTCTGTGGAGATGTTAGCTGCAAGTGAGGTCTGGGGCAGTGTGGTTAGACACACAGCCAATTGGTACTTAAAAGAATGATATCTTTTTAATTAACTGGTTTCTACCTCAAATTATTATTAAAAATAGGCTGCTAAGGCAAAAAACAATCAGGGAAGAAATTATAGTGGACAACAGTTGCCATGAGGTCAGAAAATCTTTCGTTCTCAAAGTTGTCATTTATAAGTACTGTGGACAACACATGTTCTTCTGATCAATTACTTCCCAAAGGAAAGTCTACATATTTAGGCTCCCAATTCCAGACATTCTTTCTTCAACATCTTCTGAAGTTGATTCTGGTACCAAACCAAAAAAGATTGTGGGTTCAAACTACTAGGAAGTAATTAGGCGTTGATGGACTGTACCGTCTGCTGGCATTATGGAGGATGAGGGCCTTGGAGCTGAGATCTTCGTTCCCAAATTCAGTATGGCAGACCACCCACAAGATCAGTCTTCTGACAACGCTCAGGAAAATGCCTACTACCAGGGACCATGAGCCAAGGAACAAACTAAGCTAAGCACAGTTTCCTTTAATATAAAATCTCTTTATAAACACACACTCACATATACACACACACAAAGACACACGCAAAGGCAGATATGCATGTACACACACACATAGATCCATATGGATGTGCAATTTATAATTCATCTGATATCCTATCTTTAATCGCCTCCCAAATATGGCCAAGCTAATACAATGCAAGCTATTTATAACACTGGTTTCAGAAACCAGGTTGCATGCTAGTATCATGGAGAGTGATTCACTATGCTCAGAGAGGATGCCAGCTTGAGTAAGAAAACACTGTTTGTTTTCAAGAAGCTTAGAGCTTAGCATGTACCAAAGAAGAAATTTTTTCATGCACTGATGAAGATAATATGTATACACTCCAAAGTAAAATTAAAATAATCACTTAAAGGAAGTATAAGGTGTTTAAAGTGCTCAAAGGTGAGTGAGATATACCTATTTGGCTTTGTCATCCTTATTAATACAGCATACATAATTTAACTGTGAAGCATAGCAAGGCACTTAAAATGCAATCTTATTAAACTAATATACTTGTTTTCTATATGTATATAATGCCATTCATAAAATACTTTTATTAATAGTATGTGACTATTACTATAACAAACTCTATCCATATATTGAATGTTCTAGTGTATATTAGGCATTTTATTTTTTATTAGATGCTCAAATATTTTTGAATGAATGAATTAAATGCTGGAAATGGAATATCAACCAAAGAACTGGCTTGATTCCAAAGCCCTTGCTCTTTTCATCACAAAATGCTACCTTTCTAAATCAGTAGTCTCAATCTTGGCTACACGTTGAAATCATCTAGGGAGCCAGGAAAAGTACTGATGCCTAGGTGCCATGTCCTAAAATTCTGATTTAAGTGGTCTTGGCTACAGCCTAGGCATCAGAATTTTTTAAAGCTCCTTAGATGATTCTAATGTGAAGCTAAGGTTAAGAATCATTGCTCTAAATACAGTCTTTTGAGATAAAAATATAGAAGCTCTTATTGGCTAGACAAGAGCTTTAACAATTTAAGTAAGAAACACACCATTTTAGCACAGTGTTTTAGGATGAATTCAGATCATCTGTATGAGATTAAACACTTTTAAATATCAGGGCTTTATAAATGCAAGGGGTAGGTGGTGCAATCAAGAAGGTTCTTTAATGTTAAAAAGGCAATACCTCAACCAAAAGGTAGAGATATAGTCAGGTAAATAGCACCAGCATTAACAAATTATAATTAATTTATATGACTTCCTGTAGAAAAATATATGTGGTAATTAGGCATAAGAATGGCTTTCTGTTATTTAAAAATTTTACAAATGTCTTAAGCAATGTATTTGTAAGATTTGAAAAGTTTACGTAAATTCTTGGGTCCCTCCATCCATACTTGAGCCTGATGTACAAAGGCTCAGACCTATTCACAGTTCCCTGCAGACCTATTCACAGTTACTCCCTTTTATCCAATGAAGCATGTTTGGATCATATATGAAGTAACTGCATACTAGTAAATTTATTGTCCAACTTACAAAAAAGCCACACGAAGGAGGGAAATTCTGAGACCTGTAATGTGGTCACTGCTAACTCAGCCAAAACTAACTTTTTGATATCTTTATGTTCTTAACATCTGCATTTTGCTCAGTCTCCAGAGTCGTAGTAGAGGTAATATAGGAGACAGATGAGAAAAAATGGAGGAAAAACAGCCCTCCAAAAACAGTATAATAAATTATTATAATGTATCTTCATTAATCATGCTCAGCAATGGCTTCAATTATTTATTTTTCAGTGGAGGTTTAAGGGTGAGTGAGTGAGGCTTTCTTTCAAGCTGCTTTATGATTCTTTGAAAATCTGAGATGGAAAAAATTCTCAGGCCTTAGCACTGGGATCCTAATTTAAGTCTCATTCCTATTGAAGCCAACAAGAAGGAACAGCACAGAGGTATCCCACACCTTGGAACGTATAAATCTATTTTAATTGATACAAGGAATCAGGTCATTGTCTTCCCTAAACTAACTTGGCCCTATTTTTTCTCACATTTTAGAAATGATATTTATTCTAAGGAACACAAATAGCTTGAAGAAACTCTATCATAAAATTATGCTTCAGCAGTAGAAATATTCTCTTCCTGAACCATCTACACCAGCGTCACTACACAGTAGAGTGAATCTGCTTATTCCAGGATCAGTGCAAATTATCTCTTCAGTTTTCATGGTTTTGCACCAGACTTCAACTTCTAGTCACAACATGACTTGAATAGTTTGAAAATAAGCCCTCTCTCTCATGCCAGCTGAGGGTGGCCTTTTCTGGAAGCCCACAAAAGATGGAATGTCTGAGATCCTAAAGGTTTATCTTTGGAGTTTTAAGACAGTCCACACTTCCTCAAAGATGGTGCCAAATTCACCAAACTTTTCATAAGTCTGACCCAAATTGTAGACTGTGCACAGGGCCAATCACCAAGCCAAACTCATCTGGTTCAAATGTATAATTTCATTTGTAAAACTGGCTGTATCTGGCAAAAGGAACAGTAGAGCTGGGCACTGATATACAGCATGTGAGACCAAAGCTGGAGATACACACAGGTCTAGCAGGAAAGGAGCGTGAAATGGGCCTAGAGCTCCAGAATGGAGGAAAGTCAAGCAGTGACTGGTAAAGATAAGACATATTTCCATAAAACTTTGCTTATTTTCTTCAACTTTAAGAAAGCTGAACAGACAAATAATAACTGATGCTATCATCACCCCAAATACTTTACAACTGTTATAAACTGGAGTTCTGCTTCAAATGGCTGAGACCAAAAAAAGAAAATATAGCCAAGAGTCTAGAAACATTGTCTTGGAAATGGTATGGGTGTATTCTAGGCAGAGGTAACATGCAAAAGGGACCTGGTAGTTTGGGATAAAAGGTTAAAAAGTTGAAAACAGTGAGAACCTGGAGTTCTATTTCATCACATCTGGTGACCACATGTTCCCTTATTTTGGGATACAGAAGCAACAACTTTTCTCTATTTAATGAATATTTTCAGTGTTTCCAAAATTCACATTCCTCACGACAACATCCACAAAAGAAAGGGAGAACCCCTGTACCTTGAAACATGCCATTGCTCAGGTTAACTCTTCTTCCTCCTCTTTGTTACAATCATCATCATCATCTTAGCCATTGGCTCAATGTAAATGAAGATGATTGAGTCAGGAAGCCACAAGTAAGGGACAAAGTTTTTAAAATAAAGATCATCACTGGTATTTACCCAAAGGAAATGAAAATACTCATTTGAAAATATATATGCATCCCTATGGTTACAGCATTATTTACAACAGTCAAGATATGGAAGCAATCTAAGTATCCATCAATAGATGTATGGATAAAGATGTTGTATATACATACAATGGAATATTACCCAGCCATAAAAAGGAATGAGATCTTGCATTTGTGACAACATTGATGAACTTAGAGGGCATTGTGCTGAAGTAAAATAAATAAGTAAAATAAATCAGACAGAGAAAGACAAATACCACATGATTTCACTTATGTGTAGAATCTAAAAGACAAAGCAAACAAAAAAAGCAGAAACAGACCCATAAATACAGAGAACAAACTGGTGGCTGCCAGATGGGAGCGGTTGGAGGGATGGGTAAAATGGGCAGAGGAGAGTGAGAGGTACAAGCTTCCAGTTATGGAATGAGTAAGTCTCGAGGCTGAAAGATACAACATGGTGAATATAGTTAATGATACTGTAATTTGTAGTACTGTATGGTGACAGATGGCAGTTACACTTGTGAGAATAGCATAATGTATAGAGTTGTTAAATCACTATGCTGTACACCTGAAGCTAATGTAACATTGTGTGTCAAATACAACAACAAAAAAAGAATTTAAAGAATTCAGACTTCACACCATAATAACAGGGAACAAACCAAAAAAAAAAAAAAAAAAAAAAGAGAAGAAAAACGTGCTAAGAACTTAACCTTAGGGAACACAGGACCTAAAGACTTAAAGTCAGAAAGAAACTAGAATAGTTTACTTTTAAAAAGGAAAGGAAAACAAGAAGTGAAATTATAATGAAAACAACAGAAATTTTGTTGGAGGGGTTGAGGTTCGGGGAAAATCAAGTGTCAAATGTGGGGAAATATTCAAGTATGATGATGCCCAAGACTACTCAAAAGTCTTGGAAATTTGACATTTTCTGGAGACCACAGTGCTGTGGTAGA
Organism: Panthera uncia; assembly: GCF_023721935.1. Classification (NCBI taxonomy): domain Eukaryota; kingdom Metazoa; phylum Chordata; class Mammalia; order Carnivora; family Felidae; genus Panthera; species Panthera uncia. Next base: position 29,152 of record NW_026057946.1, on the reverse strand, counting down.
GGCATTCTTCAGTGAATGGGCAAGCATATAGGAAATTAGACATGGTGGCAATATCTATTCTTTGGCCTGCTGTCTTAAGAATGCTATTTGGGAAGAAATGGGAAGCAATCACTGGAGGAAAATAAAGGGTAGAGAGTGGATTTTTATTTTTAAAAATTTATTTATACCATGGAGTAAACCAATCAGTAGAGAGGCAGTGGGAATAGGAAAATATGGCAAGATTAGGACTGGTTAGTGAAAGGGAAACTCCTGTTTTGAGATCAGAAGATTTCATGTAGAAATTTTGAGGATTAAAAGAGAAATTAAGGGGGTTCTTAGCTAATGAGCTGTGTTTCTGTAATAAGTAGGGAACCAAGCCATTCCCTGTGGTGGTAAAAGTAAGATAGAAAGTTGTAACTACAGATCAGCCAGTGGAATGGCCAATGCTGGAAATAGGAAACAATGAGTTAGGTGTAAGTAAAAGGATTTATGAATAGTATGAAGTCTCTAAATGATCTTAGGAAACATAAGTTTGTAATAGAGCCAAATTACATGTGTCTCCCCCAAACAGTTGACAGTCTAGGTATACAGTGAAGAAGGCACATGTTTTGATTAATCCAGATTTGATAATTGATGGAACAGACAGGATAAAAAGACAAAAGAATTCAGAGTAGTCTGTAAAGTAGAATGAAATGTACTGTAGTCTCAGCTTAGGAATCCCTAGGAAAGAGACAGAACTAAGAGAAAGAGACATAGAGCTAAGCTAAGACTTAAAATCTCTGATCATTTCCAAGCTTTTATTCAAAAAATGCCTTTACTTCCACTCCCCATATTTAACCCAGAAATTATGCTTCCAGAAATATATCTGACAAATAATCCCATATATATTCAAAGTATATTCGCTGCAGCATTGTCTATATTAGCAAAAACTGGAGATAACATGAATTTCCACTAATAGCGATCTGGTAAGTAAATTACAGTGCAATGAAATAATGGAATCCTAAGCAGCAATTAAATAGAATGAGGCATATCTGCATGAACTGATAGGCAACAACTCCAACATGTGTTAAATGAAAAAGCAAGATGTGAAACAGGTGTATTGTGTGCTACCATCTGTATAGAATTAAAGGAATGGGCATGTACACACACACACGTACATAATATCTCTGGAAGGACAGAGAAAGTCTGGATATGGTAAATGCCTCTGGAGATGGGGCTATATGGCTGGCAGTAATGGTGAAGAAGACATACTCTCACCTTACCAAATATATGTTATATTTTTTCATTTTTTATTACATACCCATACAATTGCCTGGACAAAAAATGTTTACAAAAGTTACATGCCATCATTGTATGCCATCCCCATTAGTGGTGAGGGCCAGTAGGGTAACATACTTAAATAAATTTGTGCTGGCTTTTACCTGAGTCCTTCTGGACTAGTCAATTTTTAGTTATATGAGATAAAATGAGATAATTTAGTATAGGCAATATTTTTTATGTCCTGAACCAGCAAGACCTAGGGTTCAAAAAATAAAGCTATTTCTGATAAAATGGCATGCAGAAAAGACATTCATGTTGAATTGTCCTACTGACAAATGCTAAGCTGAAAGAGAATTCTATAGAAACACCCATCCACTTTCTTCAGAACTTCAGGAATAGAATGAGTTTATAAATAAATGTTCAGGTACAATTCTACTGAAACTTAAATATCATGTTTTGTGCACTAAAGCTTTCTTGATTAAGATTTTTTTATGGCTTAAGGAAAAACTTTTTTTTAAACATCTCTTAGGGTATACTTGGCTATGAGAAAATGCACCTCATAAGTAGTAAAATTTGTCAGTACTTTTCTTCCTTCATAGCAAGCTACAGTCTTCAGCTGCTTTGTATATAGACAGCACCTACATTTCAACCTTATTTCTGAAGAGACATATGCAAGGCTGTAACCCATACCTTGCCAAATAAGTCTGTACAGAATCCAGAGTCATCTTATTTGGTGGGATATTTCAAAAGTTCTATACAGAGCAGGATGATATAGACTGTAAGATGGAGAAATATATCTGACAAATAATCTGACAAATACACCTGGGGATAGCCTAAAACAAAGTATAATGTGCAACACAAACAGCTTTTGTAATGCCTAAGTTTTGGTATGTATTCATTTTCAAAACTAATAGCAATTACTGCCAAATCCCACATTGTTGTCTGTGCTGATTTATACTGTGGTGGGGTGGGTGTGTAGGGAGGAGAAAAAGAAAACTACAGAAGCAAAAGAGAGACTTAATTTTTTAAGTTTATTTATTTATTCTGAGAGAGAGAGACCGTGTGTGAGCAGGGCAGGGGCAGAGAGAAAGTGAGCAGGGTAGGAGCAGTGAGAGAGAGAATCCCAAGCAGGCTGTGGGGCTCAAACTCATGAACCACAAGATCATGAGCTGAACTGAAATCAACAGTCAGACATTTAACCAATTGAGCCAAATATTAGGTCTCAAGTGTCTTCTTCTCTAGCTTACTAGAAATCTGATTATTTTGAACCATTTTAGAAGGCTGTAGCCAAGCTCACATAAAGCACACCTGAGCTCTGGCTGCCAACTCAAAAGGTGAGCCATAGGTTGAAAAAGAAACATGGACAGCACTGCTTTCCCTGTTTATAATAAACACCCTTATGCCTCTACAACCTAAAATGTCACTTACCCCTTTTGTACCTCCTAGAGAGCTACACATTCTTCCAACTTTGGTTCAAATGTCCTTTATACAGTGCTCTCCCTGCTTCTCCAGGCATTACACAATGTGTTTTTACAGAGCTATTACAGCACTTCTCACAGAATTTGGTAATAAGAATTTATGTCTGTATCTATAATGATAAATATCTGCTTCAATATTGGGCTATGAAGTCCATGAAAACAGAGGCCTTGTCTTTTCATTTTTGAATCCCCAGCAGATGACAGTGACCTGGCAGGCCACAATCTCTCTCAGCTTCAGTTTCCTCATATATAATGCAGAAAGAATAATTTCAGTCTTGAAGTGTTATTGTAAGGATTAAAAATAATACATGCACAATGTGGAGAAAGGAAAACCAACAGGAACTCAAGACTAGGAAAATTCTTAGTAAGCATATTCTACTCTGGGTGGTCATATTTTTTCAGTCAGCTTTGGGAGCAGAGAGAGAGGACAGAAGGAGCAAAGAGGAGCTTAGAGAAGATGAACCAGACATACAGCGAGAAGCAGGAATAGAAAATGGAATGAGGTCATCCTTGGCTCTCCCTATAGCTTTCTAATTCTAAGTTCCAGTCTTTCTGAGGTCCACTTGCATTCTTTAGCATTAAAGGAAATGGTTTTAAGCATAACATGTTCAAGAAAGAAAAAATTTTATCATTTGTTAAGTGATGAATAGCTTCCAAAGAGAACAGAAACAGAAGTAGTAAACTTGGAGGAGTTTATATCAATGATGTTTATATCGTATCTCTTGGATGTCTTGTGATACATGCATGAGATTTTTATATAAGATATACAAGAGGAATCTAGAGGCCAATAAATCAAAGTTGGACATTTAACCCTCTTGTCAATCTGCATACTCCTCCTGGGTGATTCAATATATACCCAAAGTACCACTACATAGGTACTTTGGTGTTCACACCTTCATCTCCAACCCAAGCATACAACTTGTGCTCCAAAGTTTCATTTCCATCACCTGAAGTAGCTGAATATAATGGCCTACAGGCATCCCTGTCTCAATATCATTAAATACTAATCTTAATATATCTCCAAATACCATGTTCTCCTCCAAACATGTCCCTCTACCTGCATACCTGGTTTCAGAACATGGATGCCACCACTTGATACCCAGTCTACTTAGCTGGAAAACTGTGGTTCATTCTTGACTCCCTAATTTTCTTCCCTCACTACACTTAGGAGAGCAATGCTGCACACATATAAAGACAAAGGCTTAAAATTCTGACAGGCCTAGATTTTGGATCTGCCACTTATTAGTTATGTGACTTTGAAAACACTATGTCCTGTAATTCATTATCTTTATTTGTAAAGTGGGACTATTAATGCCTATCTTAGAAGAGTGTTTAACAACTAGATATAATGTACACAGAGTTGCAGATTCCAATCCCTAGTACCTGGACATGACTTTATTGTGTCATAGAGTAGACAACGGTTTGTTTATAAGTTCCTACCAGACTTTAAGCTATTTGAGAAGGGGACCCTAATATTCTCTCTGATACTTTGAATTGAACGAAGAGTAGCATAGTTTTTCCTAAAAGGTTTGAAACTCCATGTCAAAATAGAATAAAAGACACAAGAAACCATGGCAGAGTAGATAAGAATTTATCTTTTTAGGCTTCATATATATATATATATATATATATATATATATATATATTTACATATAATATATATGTAAGGCACTTATTTTTCAAAAGCATTTGCAAAAAAGCAGAGAACATTATAAGAAGGGAAAATATGCTACACTTTTCAGAGTGGAAGAAGACTATAAAATATCTTGATAGACAATCTAAATCAGACAGAAATCCTGTAGACAATCAAAAACATGGTTACTATGGAATGTTTGGTCTGGCTAGCTGGGGGGGACGGGATGGTGGGGGAAGGCACAGCCAAGAATTGCATTTCTGTGACTCACTACTCCTACAAAAACGATGGCTTCTGAGAAATACCATTTAGAAAAAAAAAATGCCTATAATAAAATGTGTGGTGCCATACCAAAAATAACATTCAGAAGGGGAAGCCCTCAATTAATTTTACTTAGAAAACAGAACGTTGAAATCACTGAGAATCTACCTAAAGATTTCAGGAGGTTTATGTGAGCTCATTTGTTCATTTATTGGTTCATTCATTTATTCATTCAACAAATATGTAATAAGTGCCAACTGTAAGCCAAGGCTCTGATAGGTATGGTGGCAAACAAAGCAGACACAGTACTTATTATTATTATTATTATTTTTTATTTATTGTTGGGACAGAGAGAGACAGAGCATGAACGGGGGAGGGGCAGAGAGAGAGGGAGACACAGAATCGGAAACAGGCTCCAGGCTCCGAGCCATCAGCCCAGAGCCTGACGCGGGGCTCGAACTCACAGACCGCGAGATCGTGACCTGGCTGAAGTCGGACGCTTAACCGACTGCGCCACCCAGGCGCCCCATAGACACAGTACTTATATTCAGGGAAGTTACCATTTACAGGAAAGACAGACAAACAAGCAAAAACAATAACATGTAATAAGAATGTACAAAATATATTCTCTACTGAGCATTATGCTAGAATGCTTTGGAAACAGATGGGAAGAGCATTTAACCAATCTAGTGTTAGAAGGAAACACTTTCCTCAAGATGAAAAAGAAGTGGAAAGATTATCAAGTAGTAGGGACAGTTTACGCAAAAACTTGAGGTAAGAAATACCTAAAATGGAGAAAATTTAAAGTTCAAGATGAAACAGTTTGAGATTAGGCTGCAGAGTGGGGTGGAAGTTGGGATATGAAGGATCTAATTTTTTTAAGGAAGTGAATTGAATTTACATTCAATAAAATGCATAGATTTAAGCTCAAAAGAATTCTGACAAATGTATACATGTGTAACTCACACTCCAGCCAAAATATAGAATATTTTCATTTCCTGGGAAAGTTTGCTAGCATCACTTTATAATCATCTCCTATCTTGCTCCCCTACCTTCTGACTTGGGTAAAAACTGCTCTGCTTTTAATCACTTTATGATTTGGTTTTACTTATTCTACAGTTTCATATAAATATATTTTTCCATATGAACTCTTGGTTTCTTTACTCAACATATCTGTGAAATTTCTCCATGTTGTATGTATTAATAGTTTATTTCTTTTTTATTGCTTACTAGTATTGATTTTATGATATTCTATAATATTGTTTGGGCTGTTTGGCCACTATAAATAAAGTGGCTATGAACATTTATGTACAAGTCTTTTTTGCACATGAGTTTTCATTTCTTTTCAGGAAATACCACAGAAAAGATTGGCTAGGTCATTTGATAAGTATGTTTAACTTTAGAGAAAATGGCAGACTATTCTTAAAAGTGGTCATGCCATTTTATATCTCACCATAAATTTATGAAAATTCTTGTTTTTCCATATCCTTGCCAATATTTTATATTACCAATTTGTTTAATTGTAGACATTTTATAGTTTTGAAATGTATTTCATTATGATTTTAATTTATATTTCCAATAATGACTAATAATGTTGAACATCTTTTTACATAATTGGCCATTTGTATTTTGCCTTTTATAAAATGTGTTTACTTCATTTGCCATTTTAAAAAATTGGGTTGATTGTTTTATCATTAAGTTGTATGAGTTCTTTATATCCAAGTACTTTGTCAGTTATATGTGTTATGAGTACTTTCTTTTAGTATGTTGCTTGCCATTTCACTTTCTTGAGTTTCCCCTTTGAAAAGCAATTGGTTTGAATTTTTGAGGACATCCAATTTATCAATATTTTCTTTTATGGTTACTCGTTTTTCTGTTTTCCTATGTTTGTTTCTAAAAGATTTATAGTGTTCATCTTTGCATTTAGGTATAACATCAATTTTGAGTTAGTTTTATATATGGTGTGAAGTAAGAGTTGAAATCTATTGTTTTGTACATTTAGATCACATTACAATTGTTTTGGCATCATTTGTTGAAAATACTATCATTTTCCCATTGAATTACCTTGCAGAAAATCAACTGTTTCTATTGACTTTCTTTCTTAACTATATATTGCATTTCTATGTTTCTATTTTCCTCACTTTCTATTTGGCAACAAGTTCAATTGCTGGCTAATCCCTTAGAATCTGTATAGGTTTGATTTTATGCTTTATTAGTGAAGAGCTATGGAAAACCCAAGGTATTTTGTCAGCCCTTCTAACTTAGTGGGACTCAACCTCCAAACTCTATTGCTTTATGGATCTCCTGAGAACTAGGTATTAGGATTTCTTAAGGCAATTTTATGGTAGGTCTTACTCTAGGGTATGGTCCTTACTTCTAAAATGCCTTTCTGGTGTCTCAGTTGGATGTCAGGGGTGTTATAGAGGCTTCATAGAAAAATCTCTCTACTCTGGCAAAGCTGGAACTTCAATGTCGGTAGGTATTGTTTCACCTCCAATATCTTTGTTAAGCTCTCACACTTATAGCAGCTGGTAGCTATTAAGCTGTGAGTGATTTGTCCTGAGAATATACAGCTCATGGACTCCTCAGTCATGGACTTAAGGTGGTCCATCACAGATTTCTGGGACAGCTCCCTTTCTCAATGATGCCCCACCCACCACTTTCTAACTGCGTCAGTAATCCAGAACTGGGCAATCGTGGGACTCACTTTGTGACTTTTCCTCCTCAAGGATCACAGACTTAAACTGGATATTGTGAACTGCCTGAAAAACAGTTGCCTGATATGTTTTGTCCAGTCTTAGCGATGTTTATGGCAAAAAGTCTAGCTTGGTACCATTTACTCCATGATAGCTAGAAGGTGAAACTCTATTTAGACAATTAAGCAGAGAAGTAGAGTATTCTATTTGTACTTTAGAAGGGTCACTCTGCAGTCACAAGTGAATTGGTGGGGAACAGGATTAGGGACAGAAACACAAACATGTGACAGTGGCAGCAATCTTGGTGAAAAATTACTTCTTTAGTAAATATATATTTAGTGCTCACTACATTGTAGGCATGATTCTCATTTTAGTATTAACTTGCTTAATCATTACAAGTCAGGACCAAGTACTAGTGTCATCTCTGTTTCATAGACTGGAAAACTAAGGGACACTGAGAATAAGTAATTTGACCAAGATACATAGTAGGGCTGGAATTGAACCCAGGCTGCCCGACTCGAGTCCATGATCTTTAATACATACAATGCTATGGTAAGAGGCCTAGACTAAAGCAATAGAAATGAGTAAGCTTTGCTTCATGTGCCTGGAAATGATGTGCTTCCCTTTCCAGACATTATTATCAGCAAACATTCTGAGTTTCCAGTGTGAATAAAATGATAACCTCGGCATCTTCGGGGATAAGGAAAGGGATTCAAAGGAGAAAAGATTCTCAGCCTACAGTCTAGATAAAGAATGTTAAAAAGACATGAAATCATGAAATAAGTAATCATCAAATTAATATACTGCAGAGGAACTCCTGAAGGGCTAAGCAGAGCTAAGGAGATCACTGCTATAAGGGACATTTATGTCATTCTCTTTCATATCAGCAGAAGTAGCAGATGGCTTAAGTCATACATTTGGGCTATCAGCAAGACCCAGTTTTCTACAGACGAATGTAAACCACAGTTTTCAAAATATGACTTTTATGGCATGTTTTAATCTTAGTGGTTGTTTGCCACCAAAATTCAGAAGACACCCTTAACTTAGTACACATGACACATTGACCTAAACCCAATGTTCTGAGCTCACAACCTTTCTGAAGGTTTTGATTTTAGCCTCAGCTGCTATTTTTCCTGACCTCTCAAATAAAGTTATTTCAAAATAACAGATATTTTGTTTCATACTTTGGCCCAAGAATGGCAAATTTTCATCATTTTTTTCATACTGTAGGTTTATTATTTCCTAATTCATTTAAGCTCTTTCCCTCAGCATTTGCACCAAAGTGCATTTTTACAGAGAATTTCATGGTCCTTTTTCAATGAAAATTAATTCAGTGTTTTATGCTTTGATTGTTATAACATTAGTCCCATTTTATAGCTGGGGAATTTGGTTTGGAGGCAAATGATTTCATAAATTATAAGGCAAGTTCTCATCAGAGACTTGCTGGCTATTGCTCTCAGGACCATGGCTGACTTTCTATTGTCAAGTGTAACCTATATAAAAATAGACTCTGATTTTATATCTTATAGTCTTTCCTATCTTTGCACTTGTGACTTAACATCTGCTTAGCCCTTCAGGAGTTCCTCTGCAGTATATTAATTTGATGATTACTTATTTCATGATTTCATGTCTTTTTAACATTCTTTATCTAGACTGTAGGCTGAGAATCTTTTCTCCTTTGAATCCCTTTCCTTATCCCCGAAGATGCCGAGGTTATCATTTTATTCACACTGGAAACTCAGAATGTTTGCTGATAATAATGTCTGGAAAGGGAAGCACATCATTTCCAGGCACATGAAGCAAAGCTTACTCATTTCTATTGCTTTAGTCTGGGCCTCTTACCATAGCATTGTATGTATTAAAGATCATGGACTCGAGTCGGGCAGCCTGGGTTCAATTCCAGCCCTACTATGTATCTTGGTCAAATTACTTATTCTCAGTGTCCCTTAGTTTTCCAGTCTATGAAACAGAGATGACACTAGTACTTGGTCCTGACTTGTAATGATTAAGCAAGTTAATACTAAAATGAGAATCATGCCTACAATGTAGTGAGCACTAAATATATATTTACTAAAGAAGTAATTTTTCACCAAGATTGCTGCCACTGTCACATGTTTGTGTTTCTGTCCCTAATCCTGTTCCCCACCAATTCACTTGTGACTGCAGAGTGACCCTTCTAAAGTACAAATAGAATACTCTACTTCTCTGCTTAATTGTCTAAATAGAGTTTCACCTTCTAGCTATCATGGAGTAAATGGTACCAAGCTAGACTTTTTGCCATAAACATCGCTAAGACTGGACAAAACATATCAGGCAACTGTTTTTTAGGCAGTGCAGTGATTGATTTGCTGGGGGAATTGATGCTCTTTATTAGTGCTTTAACTTGGGATAACTGGGATAACTATGCTTGAGGCATATTATCAAAAAAGAGTTCCACTGGTATGTCTCCCGGTAAAGGTAGGTTTACTTGGAGGGGCACTAGGATGACAATAGCACAGGCTAATAAGAAAAGAGAGTAAGATTCACTGTGTTTATAAATTTCCAACTCTCCTCAAGATAAACATGCAATCCAGAGTTTCACATAAGAGACAATGTAATAAAAGTAGCACAGATTTTGGTGAGAGATTAATCCAGATTCAAATTGTTTACCTAATCTTGACCAAGTTATGTGGATTTTCTGAACCTTGGTTTCTTCACCCATTAAAAAAGTTTTAATGACAGTAGTGGGTTCAATGGTAGTCCCCATATGTCTGTGTTCTAACCTCCAGAACCTGTGAATGTAACCTCATTTGGAAAAAGTGTCTTTGGAGATGTAATTAAGTCAAGGATCTTGAGGCATGATTCAGGATTTTCTGAGTGGATGCTAAGTCCAATGACAGTGCCCTCATAAGAGACACACAGAGAAGAGACACACAGGGAGAAGAGAAGGCCATGTGAACTTGAAGGTGGAGATTGGCAGTATTCACAAGCCAAGAAATGCTTGAGCCACAGGAAGCTGGAAGAGGCAAGGACAGATATTCCCCTTAGAGCCTTCGAAGAGAATATGGCCCTGTAGATTCTTTGGTTTTCAACTTCTGGCCTCTATATGAGAATACAGGTGAGTTTTAAGCCACTCAATTTATGGTAACTTGTTATAGCAGGAAATAAACACAATGACCTTACATGATCTTTGTAGGGAATGGACATAGACCAGTACCTAACCCAAGTAAATGTTTATTAAATGTTAACTACTATGGTGATAATACATGATACTTCAAACACAAAGCAATGTTCTTGAAGTTACCGTTTCCCAATATATTTTTTCTTCTTCTACAAAAGGCCATGTTTATGATGGGTTATCTTGAAATGTTGAAGGCATACATGGCCACAGGATATCTCATGAACCATGGACCAGGTGTCTTTTACTCTGATATAAGTTTATAAGGTTGGGTGTCCAGGTTACTTCTAAAGATGTTCAAAAAAAGCTAAGGAATCTTAAAGTCTAAGGATATCAATAAACTTCAGTTTCCTTGACAGCTGATAGAAAACTCACTTGCAAGAAGAGGGCGGTCTTTATTCAAGACAAGATTTTAAAAGCCCATTTCAGAGGAGAAGCTATGCTTCCAGCACCTGCATAGAAATAGATGTGTTTTAGGTAAGACAAGAGGAAATACTTCTTGATGACTCCCAAAAAATGAAGGAATGAACTAGAAAGAAGGTAGAAAAGGCTCCAAGCTCTAAAATCTAACCCTTCCTCCTTAACCCTCTTGAAGAAAACTATAAACAATGAAAAATATGACTCGACCAATTTCCTTCCTACTTCTTTCCCACTCTTCCTACCTGCCCCCCTTCCTTCTTTCCCTTGTCTATTGCTCTGTTTGTAAAAAGTGCAGAGAGACTAGTCTTTAAATACAGAGTAACCTAAAACCGAAAGAGTGTGTGAAAGTAAGAATGCAAAGGCAAAAAGATACACATGTTATTTCATCTTTGCTTAGATCTAGCCACTAGTTCAAAGTTCAAGTTAGAGTACAAGGGGAAGATATGTGCAAAAGAACTGCTAAAGATTAGGCTGGAGTTTTGATGTTCATTGTCTCTTCATAAAACTCCACTCACCGAACATACAGTTCAACAACTGAAAACATTTTATCCATGAATTTCAAGATTCCTGAAATGAAAATATATTTCTGGGGTGGAAAATTAACTTCTGAGGTGAAAATACTTTTCACATGCAAAAACCTAGTTTTAGAATGTATTTTTTTAGGGAAACATGTATGTCTTGAAAGATTGTTGGTTTTAACTAAGACTATCACAATTGAAACATAGTTATGACTGGTTATAATCAGTTGCAGTAAAATTACTTTATATATGTCCAATGAAAGATTGAATTACCAGCAAAACTACATGCTATACATAATATGACATCTTTGAAACTTATTTCTTCATCAATCTAGGGGGACTGATCACATCAAATATATATCATATTATTAGAGAAGTAGTACATGTTAGAGTGTAAATATGTGATAAAACACAATTCAGGTAATGTAGGGTTAAATATATACTAGAATTGAGAAAGGCTTTATGTCAGAACAGTAGAATTGAATTAAACATTGAAGAAGATTGAAAGCTATCAGCAAAGTTAAACTTCATAAAGGCAAGTTAGTTAAACTCCCAGGATTGTAAAGATGAGGGCAGTAAGGGAAGAAAGGGATATTAACATTCTTTCACTGAGGATCACATTTGGATGAGCACTCACATGTCTGAATACAGTAACTGTATTTAACATTCACTTAACAAATGGGGAAAATTGCAAATGGGTACATAAAAGCCTAGCAACTATCCAGGGAGATAGAAAAGAGAATAAGAAGTATATTCTCTGATACACTTAGGCTCACGAGCAAGGAGCTAAACTGCAGTGGTACACTGAGAAATTAGAAAACATTTTAAAATGAAAATGTCGTCTCCTTAGTTTGAAATTTTTGCCCGAGTGGGTAGATTGGTTAGTCTGGACCCTTTGGAGACTTCTAAGCATTCCGAAATGCCTTCAATGGGTTTAGAATGCCAAGAATGTGCACAAATTTGGTATTTAAAATTCTAGACTTGCATTTGCTAATCCAATTAAGTCTAGCTTTGCCAGACACAGGGGCTGATCTCCACTTCGAATCATGTAGCTAAAACAGAAAAACTCAAAAAAATCTGTCTGAAGAGAAACCTATTTTAAGGCCTAAAATGACTATAAATAATTAAGGTCACTAACATTTCTTTGAGATTTATTATTGCTACAACCTTCAAAATCCTCCCAAAAACATTACATAAAGTGGACAAAATAGGTAGGTATCAGTGTTGCAAATGTATTTTATTTTCTGATCGTTTTTATGTTTAAACTTATATTCATGCCTTTACTCATACATTCCCATTCTTCTCAGAATCACCTATCTTAGTTAGTCCACTTAATTAAATAATCCATTTTTTTATTCAAGTCCATTTCTAGTATTTTTCTATTTTTCTAATAAACTCTTTAACTCTCTGCTATGATAGTGTGTATGCTTTATCATTCCAACAAGATGGTAAGTGCTCCAAAAGAAAAGACCATATTATATGGTCTTTTATATCCTCTTGATGCCTAGTTAGACCCTGACTAACATGTGTTGATTTGTTATTCATGAATTCAGTTCTTATCTTAAAGCACTTTTATATTAGCAGATGTTACTTTGCACTATTAGGGAATGTACTTTATAGTAGACTGTATATGGAAATTGGAGTTCTTTAAACAAAGGTGGAAAGATAGGCTTACGTCTTAAAATTCTGAAATCCTTAACTTCCTTTAAACATGGCATATTAATCCCTGAAAGGTCCACAAATCCATATAAAGAAATTTCTAAGAAGTATAAAGCCCACAAGAAAAATAAGTGGAAAAATTAAGAAAACAGGATATTTAAATATAACTTTGGAAGATGGAAAATAGATAATTGAGTGGTCCCTAATTTAACAGAGCAGATAAGTTAAAACTTAAGTGCCAACAGAAAGTGTTGCCAAGTAAGAGCAAAAGGTCAGAAATTAGAGGCACAAGATATCTGTGAAAACAGGGAATGTCCTAGAATGGGATTAGTTGAGAGTGTGAATAGAGACCCTCACTTCATGCTAATTAAACAGAATGTAACAGTGTAGAAATCAAATATCAAACTTCTCAACAACAACGTAAAAAGCTAGATTGGAGAGCAGGAGTCAAAGGTAGGAAAGGCAGAAGACAGGAACACCATTTCTTTTATAAACTTGTACCAATATTTATCTTTTAAACTATGCATATGTATTACTTTGGAGAATAAAATTATGTTATAAAACACCAAAAACAAAGAAAAAAAGCAGAAAAAAAATTAAGAAACAAGCACATAAATTTTTGAAATCTCCAAATATTGAACATATTACGATTTATACTTATAGTAAAATAATCCATAGGTTAAATGAGTTTTGTTAAAAGGGAGGTTTTCTTGATTTTATAGAGAATTTCCAGATTCCTGATATTTCCAGAGAAGGGACACCATGATAAAGTTCTGATCTAACACATAAACCAGATGACATTATGTCCAAATCCTCCAGTCCAATGATTTTCTTACACAGAGTCAAGCCACAATCCTTAAAACGACCATCACCATTCTGGAAAAGCTGCACCCCAACCTACCTGACTTCATGTCCAAATCTTTCCCTTTGCTCATTCTACCCTAGCCCTGTGGTCTTTCTTGTTTATTGACTGCACCAAGAACATTCTGGTGCAGAGCTTTTGCATTTGTTGATTCCTCTGTTTGGAATAGTCTTCTCTCAGATATATCTGTGGATCTCTCTTCATTTCTTTCAGATCTCCTCTGAGACAGAGGGATCCCCTGACCACTGTATATAAACTAATACCTCCCACCTCTCACATATACATATCTCCCTTTAATACTGTTTTATTTTTCTTCAAAGCCCTTTTATCACCACTTGAGCTGATAAGAATGCAATGAGGGTTGAAGTTGAACAAATAGGAAAAAATGAGAGAACTCTAGAAAGCAAAGGAGAAATTTTTTTTTAATTTTTTTTTCAACGTTTTTTATTTATTTTTGGGACAGAGAGAGACAGAGCATGAACGGGGGAGGGGCAGAGAGAGAGGGAGACACAGAATCGGAAACAGGCTCCAGGCTCCGAGTCATCAGCCCAGAGCCTGACGCGGGGCTCGAACTCACCGACTGCGAGATCGTGACCTGGCTGAAGTCGGACGCTTAACCGACTGCGCCACCCAGGCGCCCCGCATGTGCAAGAAATTTTAAGGGACAGTGAACAGACCTATCCAACTGATGCTGGAATTACATTTGAGAGGTGAAGATGAGAAAATTAGTAAAACAGTTGTGGTCAAGTTCTGGAGACTCTTTATGTCTTAAATAAGGAGATGCATTTGGAAATTTTCAATCAGGATTTAATATGAAAATACTTTAGTCATATGAACTCATAGTAATAAGTAGGATAGCTTAGGGAAGAAAGAGGTTGGAAGCCTAGCAACCAGTTATCAGGCAACTGCTCAGATAGGGGTAATGTCAAATATAATAGAAAGGATGAAAAGAATCAGGACTTCATCACCCAGTGTAAAAAAGAATCAGGACTTCATCACCCAGTGATCAAAGGATTATAAAGTTTAAACTTTGGATATATTAAGAAAGTAATGATGCCAAAGACTGGAATAAGTATGTCAAAAGACAGAGTCATATTTGATAAGTAAGTTGAAAGTGTGATTCTGATGCTAATTGTATTTTGGGATGACATTGAGGTTTTAAAGAGGGAATTATTTGCTGGAAAATATAAATACAGAAAAAAATCAGGGCTATAAATACAGATAGGGAAATTTATCTGTTTAGAAATGATAATTGTAGTGAGAGAAGACTTCTGGGAAAGACTGTAAAGAGAGGAGAATACTTCAGATTTCACCTTGGGAAATGTCACCGTGGGAAATGGGGGGCAGAAAGAAGAGTCAAGAAGGCAGAGAAGAAATTGTTGGAGAAGTGGATGAAAAATTTGGCTATTATAATGGCATGGAAGCTAGAAAAAAGGAAAATTTCTTAAAGAAAGTGATGCTGTGTGGTTTTAAATGCTGTATACAAGTCAAAGGGAATAAATGAAAAAGCTTTGAGGTAATCAAGGTTTTAGATTCTGAAAAAAACAGAAACAAAAACAAAAATGAGTTCAGCAGACCCTTTAACATTGTCTGAGACTTAATTTCTCAAGTTTCCATAATAACATATTACTCTTCAACTCTAAAAAATGGTGATTTTAATGTTGACTTGATAGAGTTGTTATAAGAATTAAATAAGTTACCATACAAAAATATAAATGGCAGGGTGCCTGGGTGGCTTAGTCAGTTAAGCATCTGATTCTTGATTTTGGCTCTGGTCAAGATCTCATTGTTCATGAGTTCAAGCCCCATGTCAGGCTCTGCGCTGACAGCAGAGAACCTACTTTCTATCCCCCTCTCTTTGCCCCTCCCCTGCTTGTGCATCCTCTCTCTCTCTCTCTCAAAATAAATAAACTTTAAAAAATTATAAAATAAAACAAAATAAAATAAAATAAAATATAAATGGCAAATCTGTGTTGAGATCAGATTCTGGACAAGCGGATAGACACAGTCATTAGATAAATGTTCTGATTATCTACTGTTGTGTAATGAACCATTCAAAACTCAGCAGCCTACAGGAAACACAAATGTTTCATTATTATTCTCTCTCATGAGTCTGGGAGTTAATTGGGCTCAGCTAGACAGTTTGTGCTCAGGTTATCTTATGTGGTTACAGTCATACAATGGCTGGGGACTGGAGTCCTCACATAAGCTGGTAATCATATAATCTGAGACCTCAGCTGGGATATTGGCCAGAACCTATACGTAGACTCTCCATATGGCCTGGGGTTTCTCATAGCATGGCTCCAAAAGAGAGCATCCCAAGAGGAAAAGAGATAGATCATCTTATAAGATCTGGCCTTGGATATAATGTGGTATCATTTCTGCCATATTCTGTTTGTTAAAGGCAAATCATTAAGCTTAGCCCTTATTCATGGGAAGACTAGCAAAGAATTTGTGGATGTGTTTAAAGCTCCCACAGTAAATGACTTTCTTTTAAATACAGCCCTGCATGTTTAATGTAAATTCATGCCTCAGTAGAATTATCTACTCTTACAAAGACGTTGGGGGAATTCTTTTCGATATCTAAATCTGTGAATTTTAAATCTATATATTCTAAATGCATACTATATTTAAATATATAGGTTGGAGGGAAGATGGCGGCGTAGGAGGACGCTGGTCTCACTGGCGCGTCCTGCTGATCACTTAGATTCCACCTACACCTGCCTAAAGAACCCAGAAAACCGCCAGAGGATTAGCAGAACGGAGTCTCCGGAGGCAAGCGCAGACGAGAGGCCCACGGAAGAGGGTAGGAAGGGCGGCGAGGCGGTGCGCGCTGCACGGACTGGCGGGAGGGAGCCGGGGCGGAGGGGCGGCACCGGCCAAGCAGAGCTCCCGAGTCTGGCTGGCAAAAGCAGAGGGGCCGGATGGACTGTGTTCCGACAGCAAGCACTATGTAGAGTCTGGGAGGTCATAAGTTAACAGCTCTGCTCAGAAAGCGGGAAGGCTGGAGGACAAAGGGAGGGAGAGCTGCTGAGCCCCCGGACGACAGAGCTCAGTTTGGTGGGGAACAAAGGCGCTCGCCAGCGCCATCTCCCCCGCCCATCCCCCAGCCAAAATCCCAAAGGGAACCAGTTCCTACCAGGGAACTTGCTTGCTCTGTGCAAACACCCAACTCTGTGCTTCTGCGGAGCCAAACCTCCGGCAGCGGATCTGACTCCCTCCCGCTGCCACAGGGCCCCTCCTAAAGTGGATCACCTAAGGAGAAGCGAGCTAAGCCTGCCCCTCCTGCCCCCGTGCACCTTGCCTACCCACCCCAGCTAATACGCCAGATCCCCAGCACCACAAGCCTGGCAGTGTGCAAGTAGCCCAGACGGGCCACGCCACCCCACAGTGAATCCCGCCCCTAGGAGAGGGGAAGAGAAGACACACACCAGTCTGACTGTGGCCCCAGAGGTGGGCTGGGGGCAGACATCAGGGCTGACTGTGGCTCCACCCACCAACTCCAGTTATACACCACAGCACAGGGGAAGTGCCCTGCAGGTCCTCACCACTCCAGGGACTATCCAAAATGACCAACGGAAGAATTCCCCTCAGAAGAACCTCCAGGAAATAACAACAGCTAATGAACTGATCAAAAAGAATTTAAATAATATAACAGAAAGTGAATTTAGAATAATAGTCATAAAATTAATCGCTGGGCTTGAAAACAGTATAGAGGACAGCAGAGAATCTCTTGCCACAGAGATCAAGGGACTAAGGAACAGTCATGAGGAGCTAAAAAGCGTTTTAAATGAAATGCAAAACAAAATGGAAACGACGACAGCTCGGATTGAAGAGGCAGAGGAGAGAATAGGTGAACTAGAAGATAAAGTTATGGAAAAAGAGGAAGCTGAGAGAAAGAGAGATAAAAAAATCCAGGAGTATGAGGGGAAAATTAGAGAACTAAGTGATACACTAAAAAGAAATAATATACGCATAATTGGTATCCCAGAGGAGGAAGAGAGAGGGAAAGGTGCTGAAGGGGTACTTGAAGAAATTATAGCTGAGAACTTCCCTGAACAGGGAAAGGAAAAAGTCATTGAAATCCAAGAGGCACAGAGAACTCCCTTCAGATGTAACTTGAATCGATCTTCTGCACGACATATCATAGTGAAACTGGCAAAATACAAGGATAAAGAGAAAATTCTGAAAGCAGCAAGGGATAAACGTGCCCTAACATATAAAGGGAGATCTATAAGACTCGTGACTGATCTCTCTTTTGAAACTTGGCAGGCCAGAAAGGATTGGCATGATATCTTCAGTGTGCTAAACAGAAAAAATATGCAGCCGAGAATCCTTTATCCAGCAAGTCTGTCATTTAGAATAGAAGGAGAGATAAAGGTCTTCCCTAACAAACAAAAACTGAAGGAATTTGTCACCACTAAACCAGCCCTACAAGAGATCCTAAGGGGGACCCTGTGAGACAAAGTACCAGAGACATCACTACAAGCATAAAACATACAGACATCAAAATGACTCTAAACCCGTATCTTTCTATAATAACACTGAATGTAAATGGATTAAATGCACCAACCAAAAGACATAGGGTATCTGAATGGATAAAAAAACAAGACCCATCTATTTGCTGTCTACAAGAGACTCATTTTAGATCTGAGGACACCTTTAGATTGAGAGTGAGGGGATGGAGAACTATTTATCATGCTACTGGAAGCCAAAAGAAAGCTGGAGTAGCCACACTTATATCAGACAAACTAGACTTTAAATTAAAGGCTGTAACAAGAGATGAAGAAGGGCATTATATAATAATTACAGGGTCTATCCATCAGGAAGAGCTAACAATTATAAATGTCTATGCACCGAATACCGGAGCCCCCAGATATATAAAACAATTACTCATAAACATAAGCAACCTTATTAATCAGAATGTGGTCATTGCAGGGGACTTTAACACCCCAGTTACAGAAATGGATAGATCATCTAGACACACAGTCAATAAAGAAACAAGGGCCCTGAATGATACATTGGATCAGATGGACTTGACAGATATATTTAGAACTCTGCATCCCAAAGCAACAGAATATACTTTCTTCTCAAGTGCACATGGAACATTCTCCAAGATAGATCATACACTGGGTCACAAAACAGCCCTTCATAAGTTTACAAGAATTGAAATTATACCATGCATACTTTCAGACCACAATGCTATGAAGCTTGAAATCAACCACAGGAAAAAGTCTGGAAAACCTCCAAAAGCATGGAGGTTAAAGAACACCCTACTAACGAATGAGTGGGTCAAACAGGCAATTAGAGAAGAAATTAAAAAGTATATGGAAACAAACGAAAATGAAAATACAACAATCCAAACGCTTTGGGATGCAGCGAAGGGAGTCCTGAGAGGAAAATACATTGCAATCCAGGCCTATCTCAAGAAACAAGAAAAATCCCAAATACAAAATCTAACCACACACCTAAAGGAAATAGAAGCAGAACAGCAAAGGCAGCCTAAACCCAGCAGAAGAAGAGAAATAATAAAGATCAGAGCAGAAATAAACAATATAGAATCTAAAAAAACTGTAGAGCAGATCAACGAAACCAAGAGTTGGTTTTTTGAAAAAATAAACAAAATTGACAAACCTCTAGCCAGGCTTCTCAAAAAGAAAAGGGAGATGACCCAAATAGATAAAATCATGAATGAAAATGGAATGATTACAACCAATCCCTCAGAGATACAAACAATTATCAGGGAATACTATGAAAAATTATATGCCAACAAACTGGACAACCTGGAAGAAATGGACAAATTCCTAAACACCCACACTCTTCCAAAACTCAATCAGGAGGAAAGAGAAAGCTTGAACAGACCCATAACCAGCGAAGAAATTGAATCGGTTATCAAAAATCTCCCAACAAATAAGAGTCCAGGACCAGATGGCTTCCCAGGGGAGTTCTACCAGACGTTTAAAGCAGAGATAATACCTATCCTTCTCAAGCTATTCCAAGAAATAGAAAGGGAAGGAAAACTTCCAGACTCATTCTATGAAGCCAGTATTACTTTGATTCCTAAACCAGACAGAGACCCAGTAAAAAAAGACAACTACAGGCCAATATCCCTGATGAATATGGATGCAAAAATTCTCAATAAGATACTAGCAAATCGAATTCAACAGCATATAAAAAGAATTATTCACCATGATCAAGTGGGATTCATTCCTGGGATGCAGGGCTGGTTCAACATTCGCAAATCAATCAACATGATACATCACATTAACAAAAAAAAAGAGAAGAACCATATGATCCTGTCAATCGATGCAGAAAAGGCCTTTGACAAAATCCAGCACCCTTTCTTAATAAAAACCCTTGAGAAAGTCGGGATAGAAGGAACATACTTAAAGATCATAAAAGCCATTTATGAAAAGCCCACAGCTAACATCATCCTCAACGGGGAAAAACTGAGAGCTTTTTCCCTGAGATCAGGAACACGACAGGGATGCTCACTCTCACCACTGTTGTTTAACATAGTGCTGGAAGTTCTAGCTTCAGCAATCAGACAACAAAAGGAAATCAAAGGCATCCAAATTGGCAAAGATGAAGTCAAGCTTTCGCTTTTTGCAGATGACATGATATTATACATGGAAAATCCGATAGACTCCACCAAAAGTCTGCTAGAACTGATACATGAATTCAGCAAAGTTGCAGGATACAAAATCAATGTACAGAAATCAGTTACATTCTTATACACTAACAATGAAGCAACAGAAAGACAAATAAACAAACTGATCCCATTCACAATTGCACCAAGAAGCATAAAATACCTAGGAATAAATCTAACCAAAGATGTAAAAGATCTGTATGCTGAAAACTATAGAAACCTTATGAAAGTAATTGAAGAAGATATAAAGAAATGGAAAGACATTCCCTGCTCATGGATTGGAAGAATAAATATTGTCAAAATGTCAATACTACCCAAAGCTATCTACACATTCAATGCAATCCCAATCAAAATTGCACCAGCATTCTTCTCGAAACTAGAACAAGCAATCCTAAAATTCATATGGAACCACAAAAGGCCCCGAATAGCCAAAGTAATTTTGAAGAAGAAGACCAAAGCAGGAGGCATCACAATCCCAGACTTTAGCCTCTACTACAAAGCTGTCATCATCAAGACAGCATGGTATTGGCACAAAAACAGACACATAGACCAATGGAATAGAATAGAAACCCCAGAACTGGACCCACAAACGTATGGCCAACTCATCTTTGACAAAGCAGGAAAGTTGAACATCCAATGGAAAAAAGACAGTCTCTTTAACAAATGGTGCTGGGAGAACTGGACAGCAACATGCAGAAGGTTGAAACTAGACCACTTTCTCACACCATTCACAAAAATAAACTCAAAATGGATAAAGGACCTGAATGTGAGACAGGAAACCATCAAAACCTTAGAGGAGAAAGCAGGAAAAGACCTCTCTGACCTCAGCCGTAGCAATCTCTTACTCGATACATCCCCAAAGGCAAGGGAATTAAAAGCGAAAGTGAATTACTGGGACCTTATGAAGATAAAAAGCTTCTGCACAGCAAAGGAAACAACCAACAAAACTAAAAGGCAACCAACGGAATGGGAAAAGATATTTGCAAATGACATATCGGACAAAGGGCTAGTATCCAAAATCTATAAAGAGCTCACCAAACTCCACACCCGAAAAACAAATAACCCAGTGAAGAAATGGGCAGAAAACATGAATAGACACTTCTCTAAAGAAGACATCCGGATGGCCAACAGGCACATGAAAAGATGTTCAACGTCGCTCCTTATCAGGGAAATACAAATCAAAACCACACTCAGATATCACCTCACGCCAGTCAGAGTGGCCAAAATGAAGAAATCAGGAGACTATAGATGCTGGAGAGGATGTGGAGAAACAGGAACCCTCTTGCACTGTTGGTGGGAATGCAAAGTGGTGCAGCCACTCTGGAAAACAGTGTGGAGGTTCCTCAAAAAATTAAAAATAGACCTACCCTATGACCCAGCAATAGCACTGCTAGGAATTTACCCAAGGGATACAGGAGTACTGATGCATAGGGGCACTTGTACCCCAATGTTTATAGCAGCACTCTCAACAATAGCCAAATTATGGAAAGAGCCTAAATGTCCATCAACTGATGAATGGATAAAGAAATTGTGGTTTATATACACAATGGAATACTACGTGGCAATGAGAAAAAATGAAATATGGCCTTTTGTAGCAACGTGGATGGAACTGGAGAGTGTGATGATAAGTGAAATAAGTCATACAGAGAAAGACAGATACCATATGGTTTCACTCTTATGTGGATCCTGAGAAACGTAACAGAAACCCATGGGGGAGGGGAAGGAAAAAAAAAAAAAAAGAGGTTAGAGTGGGAGAGAGCCAAAGCATAAGAGACTGTAAAAACTGAGAACAAACTGAGGGTTGATGGGGGGTGGGAGGGAGGGTAAGGTGGGTGATGGGTATTGAGGAGGGCACCTTTTGGGATGAGCACTGGGTGTTGCATGGAAACCAATTTGACAGTAAATTTCATATATTAAAATAAATAAATAAATAAATAAATAAATAAATAAATAAATAAATAATATAATACTAAGAAGTTGTTGAAGCTCCCTTCTGTTGCCTCCCCTTAGAGGTGGCAGTGTGACCATGAGACATGGAGGTGGCAGCATGCTCAAGGGCCAAAGAGGTGATAGAAAAACTGAAACTGAAATAGCAGCAGTGAGGCTGGGGTCTTGAGGACATGGCTGGTATGGTTGGAAGAGTGGTTAAATACACGTGAAAATGAACATGTCAGTAAATATTTTGAGTTGAGAGAAGGGATTTACATATATATAGAAAGGTACGGTGTTTGAAAATTCTTAGGTCAGTGTGTTAGATGCTGGATGGGAATTGAGAGTATTGGTATGTTGGTGGAAACTCATTTTTTAAAACACACACATATACACATATACACATATACACATACATAGGTAGATTTAAAAGCACATCATATGTGTATGTATGTACATATAAGATATTTTTCCTAGCTCTCTCTGCTGAGTGGATCTAGCAACAATACCACCCCAGTAACAATGAGCACGTTAAATACCAAGATCTTCAATTCTAAAAACACCATCTTTTGCTAAGAGAAATCAGGCCTTCTTAGAGAAACAGCTAAATTTCAGGGCTGGGGAAAGAAAGTATAAAGTGGGCCTGGAATAGTTATGCCAGAAAAAAAAGCCCCTAAAAGAAAAATGCAAGCATGTCAAGTGACACAGATATCAGTTGAAAGTGGCTGTCATAAACCAAATATGAGAAAATTTCAGCACCAAAGTAATGAAAGTGAGATATGTAAAACCCACTGAAAAAACAAGAATATATGCATTTATGCTGGTATAAATGAATGAGTGAGAAAGAAGGAGCACAATGGTTAATTTTATGTGTCAACTGGACTGGGTCACAGGGTACTTAGATATTTGGCCAACAATTATTTTGGGTGCATCTGTGAGGGTGTTTCTGGATGAAATTAATATTTGAATTGGTAGACTGAGGACGGCAGATTGTTCTACCTAATGTGGATGGGCCTCATCCACTCCACTGGAGGCCTGACTGAAAAACCAAAAGGACTTGGACTAGAACTTAGACCACTAGCAATTCTGATTCTCAGGCCTTTAGATTCAGGCTGGAATTACACTATGAGCTCTCTTGAGTCTCCAAGCTTACCAAATGCAGACCGTGGGACTTCTCAGCCTCTGTAACAACATAAGACAATTCCCATGATCTGTGTGTCTGTGTGTGTGTGTGTGTGTGTGTGTGTGCGCGTGTGTGTGTGTCTTGCATCCTATTGGTTCTGTTTCTCTGGAGAACACAGACTAGAACTAAAATTTAAAAAAAAAAATTAATGTTTATTCTTATTTTTGAGAGACAGAGAGACTCAGAAAGCATAAGCTGGAGAGGGGCAGAGAGAGAGGGAGACAGAGGATCTAAAGTAGGCTCTGTGCTGAGAGCAGAGAGCCCAAGGCAGGGCTCAAACTCATGAACCATGAGATCATGACCTGAGCCGAAGTCGGATGCTCAACCTACTGAGCCACCCAGGCAGCCCAGACTAGAACAAAATTTTAAGGGCAATTTTTTCTGGATTGGTTCTAGGCTTTCCAGAATTGCATCTCTAACCTGATTAAATTTAGAAACACTAATGACTCTATTTCCAGAAGTAAAGATGGCACCGATAGTCCATGATACAATCTGGCAACACAGATATACAAATTATCTCTATTGGATACTTCAATCAACCATTTATAAGAAGCAAGGAGATGGGGCACCTGGGTGGTTCAGTAAGTTGAATGACAGACTTCAGCTCAGGTCATGATCTCATAGTCTGTGAGTTCAAGCCCTGCATCAGGCTCTGCGCTGATAGCACAGAGCCTGGAGCCTGCTTCAGATTCTGTGTCTCCCTTCTGCCCCTCCCTCACTTGTGCTCTTTCTCTCTCTCTCTCTCAAAAATAAATAAACATTTAAAAAAAGCAAGGAGTTGGGAGACTGTGCATATGATACTTTTGAACATTTTTGGAAAACTAACAAATATATTGAGATTACTGTTGCTCCTAATTAGCTGGACAAATAGTGAAAGAAAAGGATGAACTCAGAGATTGGAATTCACAGCTCAAGCATAAAAACGTGAAAGCTTCTATGGGTGCCCTGAAAGATATCCCTATCTCCTATAGTTTCAGGACTGAGATTACTGAAAATTAAAGACAAAATCTCATCCTGGGTCTGGCTAAATTATAGTACAATTCAGTACAATTTGAACTCCAACTCTCACAGGGTGTTTACTGTTAAAGTGAGGACACCTGATGGGGAAATAATGGGTTCCTGTAAGTTGGAATAAAGCTATGTGGGAAGATTCTGTTGAAATTAGTGACATTGAGCCCCTAAAGTCTGATGAGTCTTCTTTGGCAGTGAAAGCGGCCTCTCTACCCCCTTAAGTAGAAGCAGCCTCCTTACTCCCAGTGGAAATAGTCTCACCACACTCAATAGAAATGGCCTCCCCATCCCAGTAGCAGTGGCTTCCCCACTCCCAAGTGGTAGCAGCAGCCTCTCCACTCACTGCATCCCACCCTATTCTGTGAGGATTAACCCTGCATTGCCTGAGGAAACTGTAATGGCCTTCTCTGATGTACTTGTCATACAAGCAATGCTGATTCTCCTCATGACCCACTCCCACAAACCCTCCTTTCTTTAGTTTTTAAAAAACTTTTTTCAGAGATAGAGCGAGAGAGAGAGACAGCATGAGTGGGGGAAGGGCAGAGAGAGAGGGAGACACAGAATTGAAAGCAAGCTCTAGGCTCTGACCTGTCAGCACAAGCCCGATGTGGGGCTTGAACTCATGAGGTGCGAGATCATGACCTGAGCAGAAGTCAGATGCTTAACTGACTGAGCCACTCAGAGGCCCCACCCTCTTTGGTTTTTGACCTATAACTAGACTCCTTGCAGCAGACCCCTAAAGGTGAGGTATGAGGTATAACTCATAAGGAAGTGTACTACATTCCAAAAGAACTACTTAAGCTTCCTAACTTATACAGACAGAAATCTGTGGAATATGTGTGTAAAACAATATTGAGGGTGTGGAAAGAGCATAAATTTGGGTTAGGCTGAATTTACTTAAGTAATTTCAGTAAGCAGAGGTTCTGCATTTAATGCTGTACTTTGGGGAGTGAAGAAGGACTCTCATAGTTTGGTTGGTTGGCTGAAACATGGACTAAAAGGCGGCCAGCCTATGGTGAATAAATTGGAAATGTCAGACCTGCCTTGGTTTAATGGAAAGGGATTAAAGGCTTAGAAATATTGGAATGTTGGAGTAAATTTGTCTTTTAAGACCTACTCACTCACAATGGAAGGGTTTAAAAGGCATGCCTTTCACCACTACTGTGAGAAATAAATTGGTAAGAAGAATCCTGGCATCCTTGAAGAACTCTATGACAGCTCTTCTCTATAGGTCAGACCTTACAGTGGTAACTGTTGTCACTGAATTGGGAAACCTAAATGCAGTGGGAGTAACTGGGTTACAGGGAGGCAGGGGCCAAGTGGTAGCACTCAATCACCAAAGGCAAGGGTGACATGGTTATGGTAATAGATGACAGAATCAAAGCAGCAATTAGAACAGTCTGACTCATGTAAACCAATGGCATTTTGTATCTGATTGTGGTGTTCCTAAAAGTGGAAGAGATATGAAAATGACTAAATTCTTACTTGATTGTATAAACAGAAAAATTCTAGGTCAAGTGAACAAAAGTTTAACCGGAACAAAAACAAAGAGTCACAGTCCCTCAATCAATTCCCAGACTCGAGCCAGTTAACCACCCAAAACCCCTTGAATGAAGAGGAGGCCTGATAAAAATTTATACCATTAACAGTTCTCCCATCCCTTTCCAAAGGGACCTATAACTTTTATCAGGATAAATCCCTGGGGAAAAGTAAATAATCAAACCTTTCTGGGACTACTAGACATTGGCTCTGAACTGATATGAATTCCAGGAAACCTAAATGTCATTGTAGTTCACTAGTCAAACCAAACCATGTAGATACTAAGTGATCAGTGAAATATTAGCTCAGGTCCAAATCTGAGTGTGCCCAGTGGGTTCCCAAACCCATCCTGTGGTCAACTCCGCGGGTTCTAGAACACATAATTGGAATAGACACACTGTGTGCTCCACTAGCAGGATTCCCACATTAGTTCTCTGACCTGTGGAGTTAGAGCTTTTATGGCAGGAAAGACTAAGGGAAGTCTCTAGAACCGACTCTAACCAGGAAAATAGTAAACCAAAAATAATACCACATTCCTTGAGGGACTGCAGAAATTAGTGCCACCATCAATACCTTAAAAGATGTAGAGGTAGTGATTCCCACCACATCCTTATTCAGCTCATCTGTCTGGTCTACATAGAAGAAGGATGGATCTTGGAGAATGACCATGGATTATCATAATTTTAGCCAGGTGATGATTCCAATTGCAGCTGTTGTATCAGATGTGGTTTCATTGCTTGAGCAAATTAACATATCCTTTTACTTGGCATACGAATGCTTTTTTTTCTCCATACAAGTCAATAAGGACCACCAGAAGAAGTTTGCTTTCTGCTGGCAAGGACAGCAATACACCCTCACTGTCTTACCTAAGGGGATTATCAACCTCCAGCCCTGTGTCATAATTCAGTTTGCAGAGATCTTGATTGCCTTTCCCTTCCACAAGATTATCACACTGGTTTGTTACACTGATGACCTTAGGCTGACTGGATCTAGTCAGCAAGAAGTAGCAGCTGCTTTAGATTTATTGGTAAGACATTTGCATAACAGAGAGAAGGAAATAAATCCAACAATAATTCAGGGGTTCTACCTCAGTGAAATTTCTAAGAGTCTAAAGGACATGGTAAAGGACATTTCAAGATATCCTTTCTAAATTGAAGGATGAGTTGTTGCACCTAGCCCCTCCTACAACCCAAAAAGAGGCACACACCAATTGTGCCTCTTTGGATTTTGGAAGCAACATGTTCCTCATTGGAGTGTATTACTTCAGCCCATTTACTGAGTGAACCGAAAAGCTGCTAATTTTGATGTTAATTGTGATTAGTAGAGAAAGCTCTATAACAGGTCAGGCTGCAATGCCAGCTACTCTGCCACTTGAGCCCATGATCCTGCAAATCCAATGGTGCTTGAGGTGTCAGTGACAGATACAGATACTGTTTGGAGCCTTTGGCAGGTCCGTATAGGTGAAATACACTATAGGCCCTTAGGATTTTGGAGCAAAGTCCTACCATTCTCCACAGAAAACTACTATCCTTTTGAGAAAGTAGTAGAGACTGAATGCCTAGTCATGTGGGCCATCAAATTACTATGCAACTTGGGTTATGAACTTGGTGTTATCTGAATCACCAAGACATAAATTTGAGCATACACAGAAGCATTACATCATCAAATGGAAGTAGTATATATGTGATATGGCTCAAGGAGGCCTTGAAGGCACAAATAAGTTAAATGAATAAGTGGCTCAAATGTTCATGCTCCCATTCCTGCTACACTGACTTCACTAACCCAACCTGTACCTATGACCTCATTCAATCCTTACATTCAGTTAACAGAAGAGAAGACTTGGGCCTGGTTTGCAGATGATTCTGCATGACATACAGGTACCATCAAAAGTGAACAGCTGTAGCATTATAGTCCATTTCTGGGATATTGCCTGAAGGATAGTGGTGAAATGAAATCTTCCCAGGGGGCAGAACTTTGAGCAGAGCACTTGGTTGTTCACTCTGCTTGGAAAGAGAAATGGTTAGGTATATAATTATATACTGATTCATGGGCTGTAGGCAATGATTTGACTCGAAGGCCAGGGACTTGAAAGAACATGGTTACAAAATTGGTAACAAAGAAATTTAGGGAAGATATATGTGGAAAGACCCTCTGAATAGGGAAAAAAACATGAAGACATATTTATGTCCCATGTGAATGCTCACCTAAGAGTGACCATAGCTGAGGAGGATTTTTAGCAATGAAGTGCATAGGATGACTCATTCCATGGCTACCAGTCAGCCTCTTTCCCCAGCTACTCCTGTCATCACTCTATGTAGGCTCAAGAACAAAGTGGCCATGGTGGTAGGGATGGAGGTTATGCACGGACTTAGCAACGTGGACTTCCACTTACCAAGGTCAACCTCACCATAGCCACAGCTGAGTGTCCAATCTGGCAGCATCAACAACCAACACCAAGTTTCCCCTATGGCACTATTCCCTGGAGTAATCAGCCAGCTACTAGGTGGCAGTTGATTACACTGGACCACTTTCATCATGAAAAGGGAGCATTTTGTTCTTATGTGAATTGACATTCACTCTGGATATGGATTTGCCTTCCTTGTATGCAATGATTCTGCCAAAACTACCACCTGTGGACTTACAGAATGCCTTATTTGCCATCATGGTATTCCACATAGCAAGCTTCTGATCAAAGAACTCACTTCAAAGAAAAATAAGTGTGCCAATAGGCCCATGTTCATGGAATTCACTGTCCTTACCATCTTTCTCACTATTCTGAACAGCTGTTTTGATAGAATGGTGAAATGGCTTTTTGAAGACTCAGTTACAACACCAGACAATACTTGCAGGGCCGGGGCAAGGTTCTCCAGAAGGATACACACACACACACACACACACACACACACACACACACACAC